>NC_134402.1:420782945-420847945 GCF_038048845.1 Mixophyes fleayi | reverse complement strand
ACCTGAAAAAAACATTTTGTGCTGTAGGTGGGAAAATGTAAAATGCGCAACCTGACTTAGTAGCGTGAGGGTACATGGCTTAGCCCAAATCGTAAAAGCAGCGTAAAAACAGAGCTGTCCAGTTTGTGTGTGCAGCATTAACCCTGCATGCAACAAAGGTTTGTGTTTGCACCTCTTGATGTGCAACATGTTTTGCTCAGCTGCAAATTCTGCACCTTTATGTTTATTTTATTAGTTATTGTAGTTCATAAGTTAAATCCTCAGTTATGCCTATTCTGCCTTTTCTGAGTAGTTTATATGTATTAATGGATGCATGTATGGAAGGGGCCATTCAGGGGCCATGGAGGGAGCAGGATCATATACATTAACAGATTAAATTTGCGGTTTAGCAGAGCCTATACCTTTATCAGATGCTATCTAAATATTGTCCCTTACATTTACCATGTGTTATTTCTCAGTGGGAAGCCAAGGAGGGAGTACGGTTGTCACATCCACCAGAGCACTTAGATAAGTCCACTTAATGATGTCCCTTTCCTGGGGGAATCTGACCCCACTACCCAGGAAGTCAAAGGGCGGGAATAGATAGGAGTATAACAATTTGAACCCCGCAGAAGTGTAGGTATTGGATGGCAGCTATGGTTCCCGTTGAAGCAAGGTTCTGGGAGAAATAAGCAAAGGCACAAATGGTGCAGTGGGATAGTTAGAGTGGTGGATTAGTTCACTTTAGGGATCTCAATGTATTATGGATTTAGAACTAACTTTGTGCAAATTAATGAGATAAGATTTGTGTAAATTAAGGGACTGAAATTGAGTTAGATGTTACCTATCCAGCTACTACTACAATACACCACTCCTACTATCCCACAACAACCACCACTCCCCAGTTTGTGCCCGAAAACCTATTACTCATATTAACTAGTGTTACTACCCACCTGTGTCATGGTACTCAGAGTCCCTGCTACCTTAAATCCCAGAAAATGGGTCTTTCTGGAGCACTTTTTTGTAGTGGTTCACTGTGGGGATATTTGTCCAAAGAGATAGCAGGATATCTTATCCACTGGATAGTGTCAGAAATACCAATAATGACAATAATAAAATTGGAAACACAAACAGATATTATTCTATAGTGCGCTTTGACAGGAAACCCATGTGCACAGGCTGTCCATAACTTAATAGGAATTAATTAAGCCTTACTCCGACTACAGTTACAGAAACATAACACATGTTGTGGGGATCATAAAATGCCTCTGAGCTCATACATGTCAGGGACTG
Organism: Mixophyes fleayi; assembly: GCF_038048845.1. NCBI lineage: Eukaryota > Metazoa > Chordata > Amphibia > Anura > Limnodynastidae > Mixophyes > Mixophyes fleayi. The sequence goes on along the minus strand of NC_134402.1, from coordinate 420,846,673 downwards.
GTGGAATCATCATGGTTACAGATAAAATAAACTCCAATGATTTCAAATAGCCAGATGATGTACATGGTAAAATGTATTAAATTATTACTGCAAAGTTTCCCAACATACACTGTGACAATGCTGGAGTTTTTTTCAGAGCCGTCTGCTCCATTAATTTTTAAAGCAGTTCCTAAAGGACTGTAAACATAGATTTCTTCTGGTGCAGGAATGACATGATCAGGAGCAATCTGAAGCACAAAATAAGAAATTAAAATATGTTAAAATATTGATTGCTAACCCTCTAACACTACCCATTTTACCTGGTAAAAATACTCTGCTCCCAAACTTCAAAGAGGCACAGAAACACTTTACAGAAACCATAAACTGCCTCCACTCCGTCCAATGACAACTTTTTTTTTTAGTTCAAACAAGAGAGGGAGGCTAGAAGTTCTTTATGGTGCACAATAATTCCCCTATCTCAATTATTTTGACACAACATTAATTAAAATATAGCCTTTATTAGTATATTATATAAAAATTATCTTCTTAAAATAGCGCGAAATATAGTGTGATTAAGTGAATATGTGAGTTTAAACTCTGAGTGCGCAAAAAATTCTCTTGATTGGTTAATGACCAATGCAGTATTGTTAGTCTTATATGTATATGCCATCCAGATTAAGCTATACTTTCTATCTCCCTCAACAATTCAGTATTAATAACAGGGATTTATTGTGACATATATAGAGAGTCAAAAGAATCATTCGCTGAGACTCTATTAATAATAGCTTGTAAATTGGAAATACTGCATACCAATGTGTTAACCTACATAACATTAATATCAACTGAATAAAGGATCTCCTATGTAGAGTATATAATTCTACCTATATAGAGTCCATTCAGATTATAAGATTAGGTTTTCTAGCTAAACCAACGCTACAGTGCTGTGATCTCCCTATTGTGACCCCCCTGCACTATAGGATACTGATAACAAGACCTTGATAAAGCTAAGCGAAACGCGCATCGGGCGTTTCTCTGTGTGCTTGCTCGTACTTCTGAAAATGACAACATGACCTAAGTTATGCAGGGTTAGCTGTATCATCAGTATCCTATAGTGCAGTGATTAGTAGAACCGAGGGGTCACAATAGGGAGATCACAGCACTGTATCGTTGGTTTAGCTAGAAAACCTAATCTTATAATCTGAATGGACTCTATATAGGTAGAATTATATACTCTACATAGGAGATCCTTTATTCAGTTGATATTAATGTTATTTAGGTTAACACATTGGTATGCAGTATTTCCAATTTACAAGCTATTATTAATAGAGTCTCAGCGAATGATTCTTTTGACTCTCTATATATGTCACAATAAATCCCTTTTATTAATACTGAATTGTTGAGGGATATAGAAAGTATAGCTTAATCTGGATGGCATATACATATAAGACTAACAATACTGCATTGGTCATTAACCAATCAAGAGAAGTTTTTGCGCACTCAGAGTTTTAACTCACATATTCACTTAATCACACTATATTTCGCGCTACTTTAAGAAGATCATTTTTATATAATACACTAATAAAGGCTATATTTTAATTAATGTTGTGTCAAAATAATTGAGATACGGGAATTATTGTGCACCATAAATAACTTCTAGCCTCCCTCTCTTGTTTGAACTATAGTAAACATGTTATTGGTAGCACCCCTCCAGACGAGATAAGAATTTTCTTAAGATTTTCACATTAGAGGGTCATTCCCTAATCAGTGCGACAGCAACCCCCTTTTTTCCTTTGAACTTTTTTTTTTAACCAGATCTGCATTGTGACATGAAAAAGCAAAATAGGTACATGGAAACACCTGTGGTCATTTAACAAGTTCATTTTATCAGTGCTGGAAAAGATTTTTCCCGTGGAGTAGATATAATATATATTCTGTCCACCAAGAATGTACAACTCTGTCCTACTACATTATTATCCTTACACAAAACTGGTTTACTGCAGGTAGAAAACAGCAGCATTGGTTGGACTGTATACATTTATTAATGTGACCCCTACCTATAGACCCGGGGGCTGCTGCATGCAGCTGTTTTTCCTGGGGCTCTCTTGCCCAACTCTGATCTATCATATTTTAGTTATATACTTATTTCTGTTTGTTCCCTCTACTCCCAATGTTTACCTCAGAAATAACCCTCTTATGAATGTCCTCGCAATTATTATTTTCTTTAGTCCTGTCAGATCTGTACCCTTATATTCTCTTCTATACTCTCACTCCTTATTGCTATTTCCACTGAGAAATCCTGTCAGTTTCTGTACCCTTCTATTCTCTCTCTCTATCACTTCTTGTTGCTATTTCCACTGAGAAATCCTGTTCGTTTCTGTACCCTTATATTCTCTTCTATCCTCTCGCGCTCTCTCACTACTTGTTGCTCGTTCCACCCAGAAATCCTGTCAGTTTCTGTACCCTTATATTCTCTTCTATTTTCTTGCTCTATCTGACTCCTTGTTGCTATTGCCACTGGGAAATCCTGTCAGTTTCTGCACCCTTATATTCTCTTCTAGCCTCTCGTTGTCCCTCACTCCTTGTTGCTCGTTCCACCCAGAAATCCTATCAGTTTCTGCACCCTTATATTCTCTTCTATCCTCTCGCTCTATCTCACTCCTTGTTGCTATTTCCACTGGGAAATCCTGTCAGTCTTTGTCTCTTTATATTCTTATGTATTCTCTCACTCTCTCCACCTTGTTACTATCCTTCATTATCTACATCTATTTCTGCTTGGTAGCATTCTCCTTCTTTTACTCCTTTCCTGTTTTTCCCGCTAATTTTCCTCATTCGCTCATCTCTTCCCTCTGGATGTTCATCTTTTTACACTTCCCTCTCTCTATCTGATCTTATTGAGCTGTTTATTCTCCTGAGCCTCTTTCGCTGTGGTGGTTCTTATGTTCTGATTCTTAAATATCCTCTGCCATCTCCTTTACTCACTTTCTATTCAGACTTTTATCTTTAAACTCTGCCCCTAACGTTCATCTTTGCTCCTATTGCTCCTCTCTTGTATATATGGTATATTTACATTATATGTTCTAATACCTCAATATATTGAAATTGGAGACTAAATATCAATTGGAGGGGTACACCCCATTTGTAGGGCAGTACATGAATACTGTGCACAATAAAAAATGTCTGTTAAGTTTCTGTATGCTGGATACAGTTATCAGTATATATTATGCGTCTATTGCCTTTGCCCAATTTACCCTAACTCTAGATCTTCTGTCCTTCAGTTTTTTACTTTCCAATTTTATTATTTTGCACCAATTTCAATCTTATTTAATTTAAAAAAATAATATATTTTTTTTTTAAATCATATGTGTTAGAGCCAATGAAGACAGAAGCCACATTAAAACATATACAGTAAAATGCCTATATAAAATGGAGTTCACATACATATATAACGTGTTCTAAAAAGATTGAATAATTAAAAGATATTGCTCAGCACCATATTTCTCTACATAACTGCATGTATGAAAGGGAGCTGCTATGTTACTCTATTTAGTTATTTTTGTATCATCAATAACTCTGTTTTAAAGAACAGTTCTAAGTAGTGGCCCAATTGACAACAAAACAAATATAAAAGCACAGTAGCATAATAGCAAATAAACTAACTTACCAAAGATGGCTCGGATGGAGGGCCGAGCTTACTATAGTAATGGATGCGTTTGTTCATAGCTGAAGCCTGGATTGTGACTCTCGGGGGGTCATCATTAATGCTGGTAATGTATGAAGGCTCTATATGAAATGGCCTGCAATAGAAAATACAAATTAGGGTGTAATTACCTTTAAATCATTCCAGCTTCTGCTTTTTAACTACACCTTAAGTGCAAAACCAAGTGTATACTTTAAAGCTGCACTACCACCTAGGAAAATATTTTCCGTAGGTGACCCTTCTCCATAGCTGGAGCCTAAGGGGTTGCTCCATTTCTTTAACAGCCCCAGCCAGGGTGTGTTTGCATGTGCAAGACAGAGGACCAATCAAAAGCAGCAATCAACAAATTGTGGCTTGTGATTGGGCCTGCTGCTCACATCACCTTCTGCTGCCATTTAGTGTTAGTTAACAAAATTAATTTGGGGAACTGAAGAAAAGAAGGAAGCCGCGTTCCCTTTGCATATAGAGTACTCTATATACTTACAGAAGTCTGCCTATGGGAACCAATAAGAGAGGAGGGTCCCTATACCTCTTACAAACATAAGAAATAAGATAGAAACAGAAACAGTACTGAAATTAGAGATGCTCACTTTGGTTTTGGCAAAACCGCCCTTGCATGTTTTGGTTTTGTTTGGTTTTGTTTTGCAATTTGTTAAAAAATTACATTTATTTGGGCTAAAATAACAATTTACTGCTCTAGCTGTTTTTTGGATAAGTGAGGTAATTCTACAGCTAATAAATGTCAACGAGCGCTGACCCCCCCAGGATGTGTGCTTTTATCAGCCACACACCCATCCACGGTGCCAGACAACGCACTAAAAAGAGCGATCGAAATTCATAGCAAAAAGGGCAATTTGGTGTCTGTCTGTATATTACACCCTACAATTATAGTTAAATAGAAAAAAAAAACAGCCTGCAAAGACTGTACGATCAATAGAAATGGCTGAAGTATCTTTTCTGTTTGGCTCTAGATTACACCCAAACCTTATTAGTGCAAATTAGGAAAAATACAGATTAATCCCTGGTAGGACGTCTTTAATTCAACAGCTACACACACCAATCCAGAGTGGCAGCCAAAGGTCTAAAAAGAGCTATTGACATTCATAGTAAAAAGGCAGTTTGATGTCTGTCTGTATTTTACACCCTACATTTATAGTTAAATAGAGAAAGAAGCAGCGCCAAACATAGTGTGATACCATATTATAAATAACATATTTTCATGTGCTGAAATAGCCGCGTACCAAATAGTAAATAAATCAGGCTTATCTGTTATGATTCCAGCTCCTTCTCAATAGACACCAGATCCACAATCAAACAGAATATAAATTAGCTTATCTGAACAATTTCTCCGATATTAGCATCCCCAAAGATAGTTCTTGAACAGGGGGCAAGGTCCAAACAGCAACCAGAGAACTAGCAAAACACCTCCTTTACCTTAACGCGTTTCGTCTAGAAGACTTTATCAAAAGGTAATAATCGGTCATAGCACATTGCTTCCTTTTATAGTCTAAATATCATTATAAAATTACGTTTGTAAGCGCCAAATCTTAGTTTCCGTCCGTAGCTCCGCCTGCATCACTTCCGCCGGCTTTACAATATATCATATCCGCCCTTGGGAGGTGAATAAGTATCTCCGTCTGACTTCCGCCCATAGTTCCACTTGCATCACTTCCGCCTTACTCGTGGCACATCACATCCGCCCTTATGAGGCTCAAGTTAATAAATTTCTCAAACGGGCATCCGCCCTTAGAGTGCGGGCATAGAAGTATAAATCGCATACATAAAATACATTAAGACTATAAGGGGCAAGTTATAGAGAGCAAAAAACATCTCTCTCAGATCATCAAAGGCACATACATATCGTTCCCACAAGCGGGATAACAATTATAGAGAATGTAACATACACAAAATACATAATATTATACAAGAGTATATAAAATAGATTATACAAAATATTAAAAGACAAAATGGGGGAAAAATGGAAGAAAATAACATATCATTAGAACATATCATATAAAAGGTGCTTTCTCAAATGCCTCATTAAGACCTAAAGGTACTAGGATTCTTAATTTATATATCCAGTACATTTCTCTACACGCCAATTTCTTGGCAAGATCCCCCCCTTTATGGCCAAGTGCTACATGTTCTATATCTTTAAACTTCAAAGTTCTTGGATCTCCATTATGAATTTTAGAAAAGTGTCTAGATACTGAATGTGTATCAGATTTATTTTTAATTGCTCTTATGTGTTCCTGGATACGCAACTTCAACATCCTTTTCGTCTTCCCTATATATTTTAAATGACAGGAGCATTCAAGTACATATATTACCGATGTAGTTTGGCAATTAATCCTTCGTTTGATTTTAAATTCATTTAAATTATCAGAATCACGAAAGGTTTTATTATTAGAATCCACCCATTTACAGACATTACACTTTTGACATTTTAGAAAACCATCCTTTAATTTCAATAGAAAAGTTTCATTTTGCTTTGTAACATACTGGGTGCCAACAACTTTTTTAGATCCTTAGTTTTCCTGAAAACAATATCCGGTTTTTCCGGTAGTATTGCGCTCAGGACAGAATCCATCTTAATAATGCTCCAATATTTAATAATAGTATATCTAATTCTTTTATTTTCAATATTAAACTCAAGTTATAAAAGGGATTATTTCTTTCTTATTTTCTTTTTTCTTATAAACTAGCATATCCTCCCTTTTCTTTTGTCTAGTTTTGTTCAAAGCACTCTTCAGCAAAGTCTCAGGGTAACCACGTTCTCTAAATCTTTCCTTATATATTTGTAATTGGGTGTCACATATTTCTGGATTTCAACAGTTCTTTTTAATTCAACTAAATTGAGAGAATGGAACATTCTCCTTCCATCTATCTAGATGGCAGCTGTCATAATGCAAATAACTGTTGCTGTCAACCTCCTAAATAAAGGTAGTAATACAGTCATCTTTATTCTCCAAAATAAAGTCTAAAAACTCTATACGAGTTTCATCAAATTTAAAGGCAAAAGTTAAATTATAATCATTCAACCCAATAAATTGGAAGAATTCCCAAAAAAAAAATTCTTCAGTGCCATCTGAAATAATGATAATATCGTTAATATAACGTTTATAAAAGACGATATTATCCCTGTATGAATTATTAGAATAGATTTGAATAGACTCCCATTTTCCCATAAAAAGGTTGGCAAAGCTAGGGGCAAAAATTGTGCCCATAGCTGTGCCACAGATTTGAATATAAAATACCTCCAGGAAGTTAAAATAATTATGCGACAAAATGAATTTAGCAAGATCACATATGAATTGTCCATGAACCTCAGTTATACTAGTATCTAATTCTAGAAAGTACTTTAGAGCCTCTACTCCTTTTTTATGCCCAATTGATGTGTATAGGGCTTGGACATCAATAGTAGCCCATCTATATCCATCTTTCCATTCAAAGGCTTCTAGTAATTGTAATAAAGAAGTTGTATCCTTCAAAAAGGCTGGTAATGCAGTAACATATTTCTTCAGGAAAAGATCTACATATTGAGAGGCGGAAAGAGTCAAAGAGTCAATCCCTGCTTTTATAGGGCGCCCTGGTGGTTTCACGAGGGATTTATGAAGCTTAGGAAGGTAATAAAATATCGGGATAATGGGGTTTTCTCGTAATAGATATTGAAATTCATCCCTATTTATGATGTTATTATTCAAGGCTTCATATAACATTGTACGTAATTCATTAACATATAAATTTGTTGGATCTCCTTTTAGAATACTATAAGAATTTGAATCTCCCAATAATCTATTTGCTTCATTAATATAATCAGTCTTATCAATACCTCCCCCTTGTCTGCTTGCTTTATGACAATTGCATCATTATCTATCAGAGTTTTCAAAGCAATCGTTTCCTGAGAAGACAAATTGCTTTTAAATTTTATTCTCTGTTTATCAATTAAATCTTCCTTAACTAGCTGAGCTACTGAGTCAAATGAACTACTGAGTCAAATGAGTGAAATGAACTAATCTTTTGAACTAATCTTTTGTGTGAACTAGATCAGAATGAACAAATCTTCAAAATGAAGATTTTTTTTTTAATCTCTTTTTCCCTTTTACAGCAGCTGGACTGTGCAACAGCTCCCATCCAGGCCTGCTTTGCAAAGCAAGTGAAAGAGTGTGGGTCCTGCACTGCCATCTATGGGTTGTGCATGCAAAGCACGAGAAGAAAGCATGCAGCAAACCCACAGGAGAGAACAGGACAGAGGTCTGAGCTGAGGGAAATGTACTGCTACCAACACAGCTGAAAAGGACACGGTCTGCGCAGATGGCACAGAGGAATAAAGAATAAACATTTTAAACACAGCAAAGGTTTTCTTGTTCAAAATAAAAAGACAAGACACAAACAAAGCTGACTTTTACCAGAGATGATCAGGGGAAAGCGCGAACGCAGTCCCCCACTACCACAAATTATGCAGTCGAGTTTCCCGCATTTGGGGAAATCGCAGGGGTCAGCACACCCGGAGTGCAATGGATGAGCCTCGCCCTGGGAGAACCACCTTCATGATCATGGTATCTCCCCTGCCAGGTAAGTATGAGTTGGACTAGGGCCCTGCAAGGCCGCTGCTCGGGCACACCCCCGTCAAGTGAAGGAGGTTTTCCTCATGCGGCGCAAATTAACCCTCGGCTGGGGGCGACAACTGCAGAAAAGCCACAGCTCTGTACGTGGAGCGGAAGGGTGCTCCGAAGCACCCCAAACTTCAAACTGCACGCACAAGTACAAGCACTCCCAGGGTACACTGCAGCAGATAAGATTTGCATACGGTGATGTCATCCAAGCAGTCGGCCAAAGTTGGCCCCAACTGTCGGCTGCGCGTGAAAAGGGACAGACAGTACACTCTGCCCCAACGTCTGGCCGAGGCGCGGGGCACAGCGTGCTCTCTCAGGTGCTGCCTTGATGACTCCCAGCCCCTGAACTCCCCGTGTGGTGGGGGGGGGGGGGGGGCTCAGGGGTGGTCTGTCATAGCTACAGCACTTGAAGCCAATTTTTTCTTGTCTTTTTTTCTCTTTTTCCCTTTTACAGCAGCTGGACTGTGCAACAGCTCCCATCCAGGCCTGCTTTGCAAAGCAAGTGAAAGAGTGTGGGTCCTGCACTGCCATCTATGGGTTGTGCATGCAAAGCACGAGAAGAAAGCATGCAGCAAGCCCACAGGAGAGATCAGGACAGAGGTCTGAGCTGAGGGAAATGTACTGCTACCAACACAGCTGAAAAGGACACGGTCTGCGCAGATGGCACAGAGGAATAAAGAATAAACATTTTAAACACGGCAAAGGTTTTCTTGTTCAAAATAAAAAGACAAGACACAAACAAAGCTGACTTTTACCAGAGATGATCAGGGGAAAGCGCGAACGCAGTCCCCCACTACCACAAATTATGCAGTCGAGTTTCCCGCATTTGGGGAAATCGCAGGGGTCAGCACACCCGGAGTGCAATGGATGAGCCTCGCCCTGGGAGAACCACCTTCATGATCATGGTATCTCCCCTGCCAGGTAAGTATGAGTTGGACTAGGGCCCTGCAAGGCCGCTGCTCGGGCACACCCCCGTCAAGTGAAGGAGGTTTTCCTCATGCGGCGCAAATTAACCCTCGGCTGGGGGCGACAACTGCAGAAAAGCCACAGCTCTGTACGTGGAGCGGAAGGGTGCTCCGAAGCACCCCAAACTTCAAACTGCACGCACAAGTACAAGCACTCCCAGGGTACACTGCAGCAGATAAGATTTGCATACGGTGATGTCATCCAAGCAGTCGGCCAAAGTTGGCCCCAACTGTCGGCTGCGCGTGAAAAGGGACAGACAGTACACTCTGCCCCTACGTCTGGCCGAGGCGCGGGGCACAGCGTGCTCTCTCAGGTGCTGCCTTGATGACTCCCAGCCCCTGACCTCCCCGTGTGGTGGGGGGGGAGGGGGTGGTCTGTCATAGCTACAGCACTTGAAGCCGATTTTTTCTTGTCTTTTTTTTTTTTTTCTCTTTTTCCCTTTTACAGCAGCTGGACTGTGCAACAGCTCCCATCCAGGCCTTCTTTGCAAAGCAAGTGAAAGAGTGTGGGTCCTGCACTGCCATCTATGGGTTGTGCATGCAAAGCACGAGAAGAAAGCATGCAGCAAGCCCACAGGAGAGATCAGGACAGAGGTCTGAGCTGAGGGAAATGTACTGCTACCAACACAGCTGAAAAGGACACGGTCTGCGCAGATGGCACAGAGGAATAAAGAATAAACATTTTAAACACGGCAAAGGTTTTCTTGTTCAAAATAAAAAGACAAGACACAAACAAAGCTGACTTTTACCAGAGATGATCAGGGGAAAGCGCGAACGCAGTCCCCCACTACCACAAATTATGCAGTCGAGTTTCCCGCATTTGGGGAAATCGCAGGGGTCAGCACACCCGGAGTGCAATGGATGAGCCTCGCCCTGGGAGAACCACCTTCATGATCATGGTATCTCCCCTGCCAGGTAAGTATGAGTTGGACTAGGGCCCTGCAAGGCCGCTGCTCGGGCACACCCCCGTCAAGTGAAGGAGGTTTTCCTCATGCGGCGCAAATTAACCCTCGGCTGGGGGCGACAACTGCAGAAAAGCCACAGCTCTGTACGTGGAGCGGAAGGGTGCTCCGAAGCACCCCAAACTTCAAACTGCACGCACAAGTACAAGCACTCCCAGGGTACACTGCAGCAGATAAGATTTGCATACGGTGATGTCATCCAAGCAGTCGGCCAAAGTTGGCCCCAACTGTCGGCTGCGCGTGAAAAGGGACAGACAGTACACTCTGCCCCTACGTCTGGCCGAGGTGCGGGGCACAGCGTGCCCTCCTTTAGGTGCTGCCTTGATGACTCCCAGCCCCTGAACTCCCCGTGTGGTGGGGGGGGGGGGGGGGGGGCTCAGGGGTGGTCTGTCATAGCTACAGCACTTGAAGCCGATTTTTTTCTTGTCTTTTTTTCTCTTTTTCCCTTTTACAGCAGCTGGACTGTGCAACAGCTCCCATCCAGGCCTGCTTTGCAAAGCAAGTGAAAGAGTGTGGGTCCTGCACTGCCATCTATGGGTTGTGCATGCAAAGCACGAGAAGAAAGCATGCAGCAAGCCCACAGGAGAGATCAGGACAGAGGTCTGAGCTGAGGGAAATGTACTGCTACCAACACAGCTGAAAAGGACACGGTCTGCGCAGATGGCACAGAGGAATAAAGAATAAACATTTTAAACACGGCAAAGGTTTTCTTGTTCAAAATAAAAAGACAAGACACAAACAAAGCTGACTTTTACCAGAGATGATCAGGGGAAAGCGCGAACGCAGTCCCCCACTACCACAAATTATGCAGTCGAGTTTCCCGCATTTGGGGAAATCGCAGGGGTCAGCACACCCGGAGTGCAATGGATGAGCCTCGCCCTGGGAGAACCACCTTCATGATCATGGTATCTCCCCTGCCAGGTAAGTATGAGTTGGACTAGGGCCCTGCAAGGCCGCTGCTCGGGCACACCCCCGTCAAGTGAAGGAGGTTTTCCTCATGCGGCGCAAATTAACCCTCGGCTGGGGGCGACAACTGCAGAAAAGCCACAGCTCTGTACGTGGAGCGGAAGGGTGCTCCGAAGCACCCCAAACTTCAAACTGCACGCACAAGTACAAGCACTCCCAGGGTACACTGCAGCAGATAAGATTTGCATACGGTGATGTCATCCAAGCAGTCGGCCAAAGTTGGCCCCAACTGTCGGCTGCGCGTGAAAAGGGACAGACAGTACACTCTGCCCCTACGTCTGGCCGAGGCGCGGGGCACAGCGTGCTCTCTCAGGTGCTGCCTTGATGACTCCCAGCCCCTGAACTCCCCGTGTGGTGGGGGGGGGGGCTCAGGGGTGGTCTGTCATAGCTACAGCACTTGAAGCCGATTTTTTCTTGTCTTTTTTTCTCTTTTTCCCTTTTACAGCAGCTGGACTGTGCAACAGCTCCCATCCAGGCCTGCTTTGCAAAGCAAGTGAAAGAGTGTGGGTCCTGCACTGCCATCTATGGGTTGTGCATGCAAAGCACGAGAAGAAAGCATGCAGCAAGCCCACAGGAGAGATCAGGACAGAGGTCTGAGCTGAGGGAAATGTACTGCTACCAACACAGCTGAAAAGGACACGGTCTGCGCAGATGGCACAGAGGAATAAAGAATAAACATTTTAAACACGGCAAAGGTTTTCTTGTTCAAAATAAAAAGACAAGACACAAACAAAGCTGACTTTTACCAGAGATGATCAGGGGAAAGCGCGAACGCAGTCCCCCACTACCACAAATTATGCAGTCGAGTTTCCCGCATTTGGGGAAATCGCAGGGGTCAGCACACCCGGAGTGCAATGGATGAGCCTCGCCCTGGGAGAACCACCTTCATGATCATGGTATCTCCCCTGCCAGGTAAGTATGAGTTGGACTAGGGCCCTGCAAGGCCGCTGCTCGGGCACACCCCCGTCAAGTGAAGGAGGTTTTCCTCATGCGGCGCAAATTAACCCTCGGCTGGGGGCGACAACTGCAGAAAAGCCACAGCTCTGTACGTGGAGCGGAAGGGTGCTCCGAAGCACCCCAAACTTCAAACTGCATGCACAAGTACAAGCACTCCCAGGGTACACTGCAGCAGATAAGATTTGCATACGGTGATGTCATCCAAGCAGTCGGCCAAAGTTGGCCCCAACTGTCGGCTGCGCGTGAAAAGGGACAGACAGTACACTCTGCCCCTACGTCTGGCCGAGGCGCGGGGCACAGCGTGCTCTCTCAGGTGCTGCCTTGATGACTCCCAGCCCCTGACCTCCCCGTGTGGTGGGGGGCTCAGGGGTGGTCTGTCATAGCTACAGCACTTGAAGCCGATTTTTTCTTGTCTTTTTTTCTCTTTTTCCCTTTTACAGCAGCTGGACTGTGCAACAGCTCCCATCCAGGCCTGCTTTGCAAAGCAAGTGAAAGAGTGTGGGTCCTGCACTGCCATCTATGGGTTGTGCATGCAAAGCACGAGAAGAAAGCATGCAGCAAGCCCACAGGAGAGATCAGGACAGAGGTCTGAGCTGAGGGAAATGTACTGCTACCAACACAGCTGAAAAGGACACGGTCTGCGCAGATGGCACAGAGGAATAAAGAATAAACATTTTAAACACGGCAAAGGTTTTCTTGTTCAAAATAAAAAGACAAGACACAAACAAAGCTGACTTTTACCAGAGATGATCAGGGGAAAGCGCGAACGCAGTCCCCCACTACCACAAATTATGCAGTCGAGTTTCCCGCATTTGGGGAAATCGCAGGGGTCAGCACACCCGGAGTGCAATGGATGAGCCTCGCCCTGGGAGAACCACCTTCATGATCATGGTATCTCCCCTGCCAGGTAAGTATGAGTTGGACTAGGGCCCTGCAAGGCCGCTGCTCGGGCACACCCCCGTCAAGTGAAGGAGGTTTTCCTCATGCGGCGCAAATTAACCCTCGGCTGGGGGCGACAACTGCAGAAAAGCCACAGCTCTGTACGTGGAGCGGAAGGGTGCTCCGAAGCACCCCAAACTTCAAACTGCACGCACAAGTACAAGCACTCCCAGGGTACACTGCAGCAGATAAGATTTGCATACGGTGATGTCATCCAAGCAGTCGGCCAAAGTTGGCCCCAACTGTCGGCTGCGCGTGAAAAGGGACAGACAGTACACTCTGCCCCTACGTCTGGCCGAGGCGCGGGGCACAGCGTGCTCTCTCAGGTGCTGCCTTGATGACTCCCAGCCCCTGAACTCCCCGTGTGGTGGGGGTGGGGGGGGGGGGGGGGGCTCAGGGGTGGTCTGTCATAGCTACAGCACTTGAAGCCAATTTTTTCTTGTCTTTTTTTCTCTTTTTCCCTTTTACAGCAGCTGGACTGTGCAACAGCTCCCATCCAGGCCTGCTTTGCAAAGCAAGTGAAAGAGTGTGGGTCCTGCACTGCCATCTATGGGTTGTGCATGCAAAGCACGAGAAGAAAGCATGCAGCAAGCCCACAGGAGAGATCAGGACAGAGGTCTGAGCTGAGGGAAATGTACTGCTACCAACACAGCTGAAAAGGACACGGTCTGCGCAGATGGCACAGAGGAATAAAGAATAAACATTTTAAACACGGCAAAGGTTTTCTTGTTCAAAATAAAAAGACAAGACACAAACAAAGCTGACTTTTACCAGAGATGATCAGGGGAAAGCGCGAACGCAGTCCCCCACTACCACAAATTATGCAGTCGAGTTTCCCGCATTTGGGGAAATCGCAGGGGTCAGCACACCCGGAGTGCAATGGATGAGCCTCGCCCTGGGAGAACCACCTTCATGATCATGGTATCTCCCCTGCCAGGTAAGTATGAGTTGGACTAGGGCCCTGCAAGGCCGCTGCTCGGGCACACCCCCGTCAAGTGAAGGAGGTTTTCCTCATGCGGCGCAAATTAACCCTCGGCTGGGGGCGACAACTGCAGAAAAGCCACAGCTCTGTACGTGGAGCGGAAGGGTGCTCCGAAGCACCCCAAACTTCAAACTGCACGCACAAGTACAAGCACTCCCAGGGTACACTGCAGCAGATAAGATTTGCATACGGTGATGTCATCCAAGCAGTCGGCCAAAGTTGGCCCCAACTGTCGGCTGCGCGTGAAAAGGGACAGACAGTACACTCTGCCCCTACGTCTGGCCGAGGTGCGGGGCACAGCGTGCCCTCCTTTAGGTGCTGCCTTGATGACTCCCAGCCCCTGAACTCCCCGTGTGGTGGGGGGGGGGGGGGGGGGGGCTCAGGGGTGGTCTGTCATAGCTACAGCACTTGAAGCCGATTTTTTTCTTGTCTTTTTTTCTCTTTTTCCCTTTTACAGCAGCTGGACTGTGCAACAGCTCCCATCCAGGCCTGCTTTGCAAAGCAAGTGAAAGAGTGTGGGTCCTGCACTGCCATCTATGGGTTGTGCATGCAAAGCACGAGAAGAAAGCATGCAGCAAGCCCACAGGAGAGATCAGGACAGAGGTCTGAGCTGAGGGAAATGTACTGCTACCAACACAGCTGAAAAGGACACGGTCTGCGCAGATGGCACAGAGGAATAAAGAATAAACATTTTAAACACGGCAAAGGTTTTCTTGTTCAAAATAAAAAGACAAGACACAAACAAAGCTGACTTTTACCAGAGATGATCAGGGGAAAGCGCGAACGCAGTCCCCCACTACCACAAATTATGCAGTCGAGTTTCCCGCATTTGGGGAAATCGCAGGGGTCAGCACACCCGGAGTGCAATGGATGAGCCTCGCCCTGGGAGAACCACCTTCATGATCATGGTATCTCCCCTGCCAGGTAAGTATGAGTTGGACTAGGGCCCTGCAAGGCCGCTGCTCGGGCACACCCCCGTCAAGTGAAGGAGGTTTTCCTCATGCGGCGCAAATTAACCCTCGGCTGGGGGCGACAACTGCAGAAAAGCCACAGCTCTGTACGTGGAGCGGAAGGGTGCTCCGAAGCACCCCAAACTTCAAACTGCACGCACAAGTACAAGCACTCCCAGGGTACACTGCAGCAGATAAGATTTGCATACGGTGATGTCATCCAAGCAGTCGGCCAAAGTTGGCCCCAACTGTCGGCTGCGCGTGAAAAGGGACAGACAGTACACTCTGCCCCTACGTCTGGCCGAGGCGCGGGGCACAGCGTGCTCTCTCAGGTGCTGCCTTGATGACTCCCAGCCCCTGAACTCCCCGTGTGGTGGGGGGGGGGGCTCAGGGGTGGTCTGTCATAGCTACAGCACTTGAAGCCGATTTTTTCTTGTCTTTTTTTCTCTTTTTCCCTTTTACAGCAGCTGGACTGTGCAACAGCTCCCATCCAGGCCTGCTTTGCAAAGCAAGTGAAAGAGTGTGGGTCCTGCACTGCCATCTATGGGTTGTGCATGCAAAGCACGAGAAGAAAGCATGCAGCAAGCCCACAGGAGAGATCAGGACAGAGGTCTGAGCTGAGGGAAATGTACTGCTACCAACACAGCTGAAAAGGACACGGTCTGCGCAGATGGCACAGAGGAATAAAGAATAAACATTTTAAACACGGCAAAGGTTTTCTTGTTCAAAATAAAAAGACAAGACACAAACAAAGCTGACTTTTACCAGAGATGATCAGGGGAAAGCGCGAACGCAGTCCCCCACTACCACAAATTATGCAGTCGAGTTTCCCGCATTTGGGGAAATCGCAGGGGTCAGCACACCCGGAGTGCAATGGATGAGCCTCGCCCTGGGAGAACCACCTTCATGATCATGGTATCTCCCCTGCCAGGTAAGTATGAGTTGGACTAGGGCCCTGCAAGGCCGCTGCTCGGGCACACCCCCGTCAAGTGAAGGAGGTTTTCCTCATGCGGCGCAAATTAACCCTCGGCTGGGGGCGACAACTGCAGAAAAGCCACAGCTCTGTACGTGGAGCGGAAGGGTGCTCCGAAGCACCCCAAACTTCAAACTGCATGCACAAGTACAAGCACTCCCAGGGTACACTGCAGCAGATAAGATTTGCATACGGTGATGTCATCCAAGCAGTCGGCCAAAGTTGGCCCCAACTGTCGGCTGCGCGTGAAAAGGGACAGACAGTACACTCTGCCCCTACGTCTGGCCGAGGCGCGGGGCACAGCGTGCTCTCTCAGGTGCTGCCTTGATGACTCCCAGCCCCTGACCTCCCCGTGTGGTGGGGGGCTCAGGGGTGGTCTGTCATAGCTACAGCACTTGAAGCCGATTTTTTCTTGTCTTTTTTTCTCTTTTTCCCTTTTACAGCAGCTGGACTGTGCAACAGCTCCCATCCAGGCCTGCTTTGCAAAGCAAGTGAAAGAGTGTGGGTCCTGCACTGCCATCTATGGGTTGTGCATGCAAAGCACGAGAAGAAAGCATGCAGCAAGCCCACAGGAGAGATCAGGACAGAGGTCTGAGCTGAGGGAAATGTACTGCTACCAACACAGCTGAAAAGGACACGGTCTGCGCAGATGGCACAGAGGAATAAAGAATAAACATTTTAAACACGGCAAAGGTTTTCTTGTTCAAAATAAAAAGACAAGACACAAACAAAGCTGACTTTTACCAGAGATGATCAGGGGAAAGCGCGAACGCAGTCCCCCACTACCACAAATTATGCAGTCGAGTTTCCCGCATTTGGGGAAATCGCAGGGGTCAGCACACCCGGAGTGCAATGGATGAGCCTCGCCCTGGGAGAACCACCTTCATGATCATGGTATCTCCCCTGCCAGGTAAGTATGAGTTGGACTAGGGCCCTGCAAGGCCGCTGCTCGGGCACACCCCCGTCAAGTGAAGGAGGTTTTCCTCATGCGGCGCAAATTAACCCTCGGCTGGGGGCGACAACTGCAGAAAAGCCACAGCTCTGTACGTGGAGCGGAAGGGTGCTCCGAAGCACCCCAAACTTCAAACTGCACGCACAAGTACAAGCACTCCCAGGGTACACTGCAGCAGATAAGATTTGCATACGGTGATGTCATCCAAGCAGTCGGCCAAAGTTGGCCCCAACTGTCGGCTGCGCGTGAAAAGGGACAGACAGTACACTCTGCCCCTACGTCTGGCCGAGGCGCGGGGCACAGCGTGCTCTCTCAGGTGCTGCCTTGATGACTCCCAGCCCCTGAACTCCCCGTGTGGTGGGGGTGGGGGGGGGGGGGGGGGCTCAGGGGTGGTCTGTCATAGCTACAGCACTTGAAGCCAATTTTTTCTTGTCTTTTTTTCTCTTTTTCCCTTTTACAGCAGCTGGACTGTGCAACAGCTCCCATCCAGGCCTGCTTTGCAAAGCAAGTGAAAGAGTGTGGGTCCTGCACTGCCATCTATGGGTTGTGCATGCAAAGCACGAGAAGAAAGCATGCAGCAAGCCCACAGGAGAGATCAGGACAGAGGTCTGAGCTGAGGGAAATGTACTGCTACCAACACAGCTGAAAAGGACACGGTCTGCGCAGATGGCACAGAGGAATAAAGAATAAACATTTTAAACACGGCAAAGGTTTTCTTGTTCAAAATAAAAAGACAAGACACAAACAAAGCTGACTTTTACCAGAGATGATCAGGGGAAAGCGCGAACGCAGTCCCCCACTACCACAAATTATGCAGTCGAGTTTCCCGCATTTGGGGAAATCGCAGGGGTCAGCACACCCGGAGTGCAATGGATGAGCCTCGCCCTGGGAGAACCACCTTCATGATCATGGTATCTCCCCTGCCAGGTAAGTATGAGTTGGACTAGGGCCCTGCAAGGCCGCTGCTCGGGCACACCCCCGTCAAGTGAAGGAGGTTTTCCTCATGCGGCGCAAATTAACCCTCGGCTGGGGGCGACAACTGCAGAAAAGCCACAGCTCTGTACGTGGAGCGGAAGGGTGCTCCGAAGCACCCCAAACTTCAAACTGCATGCACAAGTACAAGCACACCCAGGGTACACTGCAGCAGATAAGATTTGCATACGGTGATGTCATCCAAGCAGTCGGCCAAAGTTGGCCCCAACTGTCGGCTGCGCGTGAAAAGGGACAGACAGTACACTCTGCCCCTACGTCTGGCCGAGGCGCGGGGCACAGCGTGCTCTCTCAGGTGCTGCCTTGATGACTCCCAGCCCCTGACCTCCCCGTGTGGTGGGGGGGGAGGGGGTGGTCTGTCATAGCTACAGCACTTGAAGCCGATTTTTTCTTGTCTTTTTTTTTTTTTTCTCTTTTTCCCTTTTACAGCAGCTGGACTGTGCAACAGCTCCCATCCAGGCCTGCTTTGCAAAGCAAGTGAAAGAGTGTGGGTCCTGCACTGCCATCTATGGGTTGTGCATGCAAAGCACGAGAAGAAAGCATGCAGCAAGCCCACAGGAGAGATCAGGACAGAGGTCTGAGCTGAGGGAAATGTACTGCTACCAACACAGCTGAAAAGGACACGGTCTGCGCAGATGGCACAGAGGAATAAAGAATAAACATTTTAAACACGGCAAAGGTTTTCTTGTTCAAAATAAAAAGACAAGACACAAACAAAGCTGACTTTTACCAGAGATGATCAGGGGAAAGCGCGAACGCAGTCCCCCACTACCACAAATTATGCAGTCGAGTTTCCCGCATTTGGGGAAATCGCAGGGGTCAGCACACCCGGAGTG
Organism: Mixophyes fleayi; assembly: GCF_038048845.1. Lineage (NCBI taxonomy): Eukaryota > Metazoa > Chordata > Amphibia > Anura > Limnodynastidae > Mixophyes > Mixophyes fleayi. Next base: position 420,827,909 of record NC_134402.1, on the reverse strand, counting down.
CAATGGATGAGCCTCGCCCTGGGAGAACCACCTTCATGATCATGGTATCTCCCCTGCCAGGTAAGTATGAGTTGGACTAGGGCCCTGCAAGGCCGCTGCTCGGGCACACCCCCGTCAAGTGAAGGAGGTTTTCCTCATGCGGCGCAAATTAACCCTCGGCTGGGGGCGACAACTGCAGAAAAGCCACAGCTCTGTACGTGGAGCGGAAGGGTGCTCCGAAGCACCCCAAACTTCAAACTGTACGCACAAGTACAAGCACTCCCAGGGTACACTGCAGCAGATAAGATTTGCATACGGTGATGTCATCCAAGCAGTCGGCCAAAGTTGGCCCCAACTGTCAGCTGCGCGTGAAAAGGGACAGACAGTACACTCTGCCCCTACGTCTGGCCGAGGCGCGGGGCACAGCGTGCCCTCCTTTAGGTGCTGCCTTGATGACTCTCAGCCCCTGAACTCCCCGTGTGGTGGGGGAGGGGGGGTGGGGGGGCTCAGGGGTGGTCTGTCATAGCTACAGCACTTGAAGCCGATTTTTTCTTGTCTTTTTTTCTCTTTTTCCCTTTTACAGCAGCTGGACTGTGCAACAGCTCCCATCCAGGCCTGCTTTGCAAAGCAAGTGAAAGAGTGTGGGTCCTGCACTGCCATCTATGGGTTGTGCATGCAAAGCACGAGAAGAAAGCATGCAGCAAGCCCACAGGAGAGATCAGGACAGAGGTCTGAGCTGAGGGAAATGTACTGCTACCAACACAGCTGAAAAGGACACGGTCTGCGCAGATGGCACAGAGGAATAAAGAATAAACATTTTAAACACGGCAAAGGTTTTCTTGTTCAAAATAAAAAGACAAGACACAAACAAAGCTGACTTTTACCAGAGATGATCAGGGGAAAGCGCGAACGCAGTCCCCCACTACCACAAATTATGCAGTCGAGTTTCCCGCATTTGGGGAAATCGCAGGGGTCAGCACACCCGGAGTGCAATGGATGAGCCTCGCCCTGGGAGAACCACCTTCATGATCATGGTATCTCTCCTGCCAGGTAAGTATGAGTTGGACTAGGGCCCTGCAAGGCCGCTGCTCGGGCACACCCCCGTCAAGTGAAGGAGGTTTTCCTCATGCGGCGCAAATTAACCCTCGGCTGGGGGCGACAACTGCAGAAAAGCCACAGCTCTGTACGTGGAGCGGAAGGGTGCTCCGAAGCACCCCAAACTTCAAACTGCACGCACAAGTACAAGCACTCCCAGGGTACACTGCAGCAGATAAGATTTGCATACGGTGATGTCATCCAAGCAGTCGGCCAAAGTTGGCCCCAACTGTCGGCTGCGCGTGAAAAGGGACAGACAGTACACTCTGCCCCTACGTCTGGCCGAGGTGCGGGGCACAGCGTGCCCTCCTTTAGGTGCTGCCTTGATGACTCCCAGCCCCTGAACTCCCCGTGTGGTGGGGGGGGGGGGGGGCTCAGGGGTGGTCTGTCATAGCTACAGCACTTGAAGCCGATTTTTTTCTTGTCTTTTTTTCTCTTTTTCCCTTTTACAGCAGCTGGACTGTGCAACAGCTCCCATCCAGGCCTGCTTTGCAAAGCAAGTGAAAGAGTGTGGGTCCTGCACTGCCATCTATGGGTTGTGCATGCAAAGCACGAGAAGAAAGCATGCAGCAAGCCCACAGGAGAGATCAGGACAGAGGTCTGAGCTGAGGGAAATGTACTGCTACCAACACAGCTGAAAAGGACACGGTCTGCGCAGATGGCACAGAGGAATAAAGAATAAACATTTTAAACACGGCAAAGGTTTTCTTGTTCAAAATAAAAAGACAAGACACAAACAAAGCTGACTTTTACCAGAGATGATCAGGGGAAAGCGCGAACGCAGTCCCCCACTACCACAAATTATGCAGTCGAGTTTCCCGCATTTGGGGAAATCGCAGGGGTCAGCACACCCGGAGTGCAATGGATGAGCCTCGCCCTGGGAGAACCACCTTCATGATCATGGTATCTCCCCTGCCAGGTAAGTATGAGTTGGACTAGGGCCCTGCAAGGCCGCTGCTCGGGCACACCCCCGTCAAGTGAAGGAGGTTTTCCTCATGCGGCGCAAATTAACCCTCGGCTGGGGGCGACAACTGCAGAAAAGCCACAGCTCTGTACGTGGAGCGGAAGGGTGCTCCGAAGCACCCCAAACTTCAAACTGCATGCACAAGTACAAGCACACCCAGGGTACACTGCAGCAGATAAGATTTGCATACGGTGATGTCATCCAAGCAGTCGGCCAAAGTTGGCCCCAACTGTCGGCTGCGCGTGAAAAGGGACAGACAGTACACTCTGCCCCTACGTCTGGCCGAGGCGCGGGGCACAGCGTGCTCTCTCAGGTGCTGCCTTGATGACTCCCAGCCCCTGACCTCCCCGTGTGGTGGGGGGGGAGGGGGTGGTCTGTCATAGCTACAGCACTTGAAGCCGATTTTTTCTTGTCTTTTTTTTTTTTTTCTCTTTTTCCCTTTTACAGCAGCTGGACTGTGCAACAGCTCCCATCCAGGCCTGCTTTGCAAAGCAAGTGAAAGAGTGTGGGTCCTGCACTGCCATCTATGGGTTGTGCATGCAAAGCACGAGAAGAAAGCATGCAGCAAGCCCACAGGAGAGATCAGGACAGAGGTCTGAGCTGAGGGAAATGTACTGCTACCAACACAGCTGAAAAGGACACGGTCTGCGCAGATGGCACAGAGGAATAAAGAATAAACATTTTAAACACGGCAAAGGTTTTCTTGTTCAAAATAAAAAGACAAGACACAAACAAAGCTGACTTTTACCAGAGATGATCAGGGGAAAGCGCGAACGCAGTCCCCCACTACCACAAATTATGCAGTCGAGTTTCCCGCATTTGGGGAAATCGCAGGGGTCAGCACACCCGGAGTGCAATGGATGAGCCTCGCCCTGGGAGAACCACCTTCATGATCATGGTATCTCCCCTGCCAGGTAAGTATGAGTTGGACTAGGGCCCTGCAAGGCCGCTGCTCGGGCACACCCCCGTCAAGTGAAGGAGGTTTTCCTCATGCGGCGCAAATTAACCCTCGGCTGGGGGCGACAACTGCAGAAAAGCCACAGCTCTGTACGTGGAGCGGAAGGGTGCTCCGAAGCACCCCAAACTTCAAACTGTACGCACAAGTACAAGCACTCCCAGGGTACACTGCAGCAGATAAGATTTGCATACGGTGATGTCATCCAAGCAGTCGGCCAAAGTTGGCCCCAACTGTCAGCTGCGCGTGAAAAGGGACAGACAGTACACTCTGCCCCTACGTCTGGCCGAGGCGCGGGGCACAGCGTGCCCTCCTTTAGGTGCTGCCTTGATGACTCTCAGCCCCTGAACTCCCCGTGTGGTGGGGGAGGGGGGGTGGGGGGGCTCAGGGGTGGTCTGTCATAGCTACAGCACTTGAAGCCGATTTTTTCTTGTCTTTTTTTCTCTTTTTCCCTTTTACAGCAGCTGGACTGTGCAACAGCTCCCATCCAGGCCTGCTTTGCAAAGCAAGTGAAAGAGTGTGGGTCCTGCACTGCCATCTATGGGTTGTGCATGCAAAGCACGAGAAGAAAGCATGCAGCAAGCCCACAGGAGAGATCAGGACAGAGGTCTGAGCTGAGGGAAATGTACTGCTACCAACACAGCTGAAAAGGACACGGTCTGCGCAGATGGCACAGAGGAATAAAGAATAAACATTTTAAACACGGCAAAGGTTTTCTTGTTCAAAATAAAAAGACAAGACACAAACAAAGCTGACTTTTACCAGAGATGATCAGGGGAAAGCGCGAACGCAGTCCCCCACTACCACAAATTATGCAGTCGAGTTTCCCGCATTTGGGGAAATCGCAGGGGTCAGCACACCCGGAGTGCAATGGATGAGCCTCGCCCTGGGAGAACCACCTTCATGATCATGGTATCTCTCCTGCCAGGTAAGTATGAGTTGGACTAGGGCCCTGCAAGGCCGCTGCTCGGGCACACCCCCGTCAAGTGAAGGAGGTTTTCCTCATGCGGCGCAAATTAACCCTCGGCTGGGGGCGACAACTGCAGAAAAGCCACAGCTCTGTACGTGGAGCGGAAGGGTGCTCCGAAGCACCCCAAACTTCAAACTGCACGCACAAGTACAAGCACTCCCAGGGTACACTGCAGCAGATAAGATTTGCATACGGTGATGTCATCCAAGCAGTCGGCCAAAGTTGGCCCCAACTGTCGGCTGCGCGTGAAAAGGGACAGACAGTACACTCTGCCCCTACGTCTGGCCGAGGTGCGGGGCACAGCGTGCCCTCCTTTAGGTGCTGCCTTGATGACTCCCAGCCCCTGAACTCCCCGTGTGGTGGGGGGGGGGGGGGGCTCAGGGGTGGTCTGTCATAGCTACAGCACTTGAAGCCGATTTTTTTCTTGTCTTTTTTTCTCTTTTTCCCTTTTACAGCAGCTGGACTGTGCAACAGCTCCCATCCAGGCCTGCTTTGCAAAGCAAGTGAAAGAGTGTGGGTCCTGCACTGCCATCTATGGGTTGTGCATGCAAAGCACGAGAAGAAAGCATGCAGCAAACCCACAGGAGAGAACAGGACAGAGGTCTGAGCTGAGGGAAATGTACTGCTACCAACACAGCTGAAAAGGACACGGTCTGCGCAGATGGCACAGAGGAATAAAGAATAAACATTTTAAACACGGCAAAGGTTTTCTTGTTCAAAATAAAAAGACAAGACACAAACAAAGCTGACTTTTACCAGAGATGATCAGGGGAAAGCGCGAACGCAGTCCCCCACTACCACAAATTATGCAGTCGAGTTTCCCGCATTTGGGGAAATCGCAGGGGTCAGCACACCCGGAGTGCAATGGATGAGCCTCGCCCTGGGAGAACCACCTTCATGATCATGGTATCTCCCCTGCCAGGTAAGTATGAGTTGGACTAGGGCCCTGCAAGGCCGCTGCTCGGGCACACCCCCGTCAAGTGAAGGAGGTTTTCCTCATGCGGCGCAAATTAACCCTCGGCTGGGGGCGACAACTGCAGAAAAGCCACAGCTCTGTACGTGGAGCGGAAAGGTGCTCCGAAGCACCCCAAACTTCAAACTGCACGCACAAGTACAAGCACTCCCAGGGTACACTGCAGCAGATAAGATTTGCATACGGTGATGTCATCCAAGCAGTCGGCCAAAGTTGGCCCCAACTGTCGGCTGCGCGTGAAAAGGGACAGACAGTACACTCTGCCCCTACGTCTGGCCGAGGCGCGGGGCACAGCGTGCTCTCTCAGGTGCTGCCTTGATGACTCCCAGCCCCTGACCTCCCCGTGTGGTGGGGGGGGAGGGGGTGGTCTGTCATAGCTACAGCACTTGAAGCCGATTTTTTCTTGTCTTTTTTTTTTTTTTCTCTTTTTCCCTTTTACAGCAGCTGGACTGTGCAACAGCTCCCATCCAGGCCTGCTTTGCAAAGCAAGTGAAAGAGTGTGGGTCCTGCACTGCCATCTATGGGTTGTGCATGCAAAGCACGAGAAGAAAGCATGCAGCAAGCCCACAGGAGAGATCAGGACAGAGGTCTGAGCTGAGGGAAATGTACTGCTACCAACACAGCTGAAAAGGACACGGTCTGCGCAGATGGCACAGAGGAATAAAGAATAAACATTTTAAACACGGCAAAGGTTTTCTTGTTCAAAATAAAAAGACAAGACACAAACAAAGCTGACTTTTACCAGAGATGATCAGGGGAAAGCGCGAACGCAGTCCCCCACTACCACAAATTATGCAGTCGAGTTTCCCGCATTTGGGGAAATCGCAGGGGTCAGCACACCCGGAGTGCAATGGATGAGCCTCGCCCTGGGAGAACCACCTTCATGATCATGGTATCTCCCCTGCCAGGTAAGTATGAGTTGGACTAGGGCCCTGCAAGGCCGCTGCTCGGGCACACCCCCGTCAAGTGAAGGAGGTTTTCCTCATGCGGCGCAAATTAACCCTCGGCTGGGGGCGACAACTGCAGAAAAGCCACAGCTCTGTACGTGGAGCGGAAGGGTGCTCCGAAGCACCCCAAACTTCAAACTGTACGCACAAGTACAAGCACTCCCAGGGTACACTGCAGCAGATAAGATTTGCATACGGTGATGTCATCCAAGCAGTCGGCCAAAGTTGGCCCCAACTGTCAGCTGCGCGTGAAAAGGGACAGACAGTACACTCTGCCCCTACGTCTGGCCGAGGCGCGGGGCACAGCGTGCCCTCCTTTAGGTGCTGCCTTGATGACTCTCAGCCCCTGAACTCCCCGTGTGGTGGGGGAGGGGGGGTGGGGGGGCTCAGGGGTGGTCTGTCATAGCTACAGCACTTGAAGCCGATTTTTTCTTGTCTTTTTTTCTCTTTTTCCCTTTTACAGCAGCTGGACTGTGCAACAGCTCCCATCCAGGCCTGCTTTGCAAAGCAAGTGAAAGAGTGTGGGTCCTGCACTGCCATCTATGGGTTGTGCATGCAAAGCACGAGAAGAAAGCATGCAGCAAGCCCACAGGAGAGATCAGGACAGAGGTCTGAGCTGAGGGAAATGTACTGCTACCAACACAGCTGAAAAGGACACGGTCTGCGCAGATGGCACAGAGGAATAAAGAATAAACATTTTAAACACGGCAAAGGTTTTCTTGTTCAAAATAAAAAGACAAGACACAAACAAAGCTGACTTTTACCAGAGATGATCAGGGGAAAGCGCGAACGCAGTCCCCCACTACCACAAATTATGCAGTCGAGTTTCCCGCATTTGGGGAAATCGCAGGGGTCAGCACACCCGGAGTGCAATGGATGAGCCTCGCCCTGGGAGAACCACCTTCATGATCATGGTATCTCTCCTGCCAGGTAAGTATGAGTTGGACTAGGGCCCTGCAAGGCCGCTGCTCGGGCACACCCCCGTCAAGTGAAGGAGGTTTTCCTCATGCGGCGCAAATTAACCCTCGGCTGGGGGCGACAACTGCAGAAAAGCCACAGCTCTGTACGTGGAGCGGAAGGGTGCTCCGAAGCACCCCAAACTTCAAACTGCACGCACAAGTACAAGCACTCCCAGGGTACACTGCAGCAGATAAGATTTGCATACGGTGATGTCATCCAAGCAGTCGGCCAAAGTTGGCCCCAACTGTCGGCTGCGCGTGAAAAGGGACAGACAGTACACTCTGCCCCTACGTCTGGCCGAGGTGCGGGGCACAGCGTGCCCTCCTTTAGGTGCTGCCTTGATGACTCCCAGCCCCTGAACTCCCCGTGTGGTGGGGGGGGGGGGGGGCTCAGGGGTGGTCTGTCATAGCTACAGCACTTGAAGCCGATTTTTTTCTTGTCTTTTTTTCTCTTTTTCCCTTTTACAGCAGCTGGACTGTGCAACAGCTCCCATCCAGGCCTGCTTTGCAAAGCAAGTGAAAGAGTGTGGGTCCTGCACTGCCATCTATGGGTTGTGCATGCAAAGCACGAGAAGAAAGCATGCAGCAAACCCACAGGAGAGAACAGGACAGAGGTCTGAGCTGAGGGAAATGTACTGCTACCAACACAGCTGAAAAGGACACGGTCTGCGCAGATGGCACAGAGGAATAAAGAATAAACATTTTAAACACGGCAAAGGTTTTCTTGTTCAAAATAAAAAGACAAGACACAAACAAAGCTGACTTTTACCAGAGATGATCAGGGGAAAGCGCGAACGCAGTCCCCCACTACCACAAATTATGCAGTCGAGTTTCCCGCATTTGGGGAAATCGCAGGGGTCAGCACACCCGGAGTGCAATGGATGAGCCTCGCCCTGGGAGAACCACCTTCATGATCATGGTATCTCCCCTGCCAGGTAAGTATGAGTTGGACTAGGGCCCTGCAAGGCCGCTGCTCGGGCACACCCCCGTCAAGTGAAGGAGGTTTTCCTCATGCGGCGCAAATTAACCCTCGGCTGGGGGCGACAACTGCAGAAAAGCCACAGCTCTGTACGTGGAGCGGAAAGGTGCTCCGAAGCACCCCAAACTTCAAACTGCACGCACAAGTACAAGCACTCCCAGGGTACACTGCAGCAGATAAGATTTGCATACGGTGATGTCATCCAAGCAGTCGGCCAAAGTTGGCCCCAACTGTCGGCTGCGCGTGAAAAGGGACAGACAGTACACTCTGCCCCAACGTCTGGCCGAGGCGCGGGGCACAGCGTGCTCTCTCAGGTGCTGCCTTGATGACTCCCAGCCCCTGAACTCCCCGTGTGGTGGGGGGGGGGGGGGGGGCTCAGGGGTGGTCTGTCATAGCTACAGCACTTGAAGCCAATTTTTTCTTGTCTTTTTTTCTCTTTTTCCCTTTTACAGCAGCTGGACTGTGCAACAGCTCCCATCCAGGCCTGCTTTGCAAAGCAAGTGAAAGAGTGTGGGTCCTGCACTGCCATCTATGGGTTGTGCATGCAAAGCACGAGAAGAAAGCATGCAGCAAGCCCACAGGAGAGATCAGGACAGAGGTCTGAGCTGAGGGAAATGTACTGCTACCAACACAGCTGAAAAGGACACGGTCTGCGCAGATGGCACAGAGGAATAAAGAATAAACATTTTAAACACGGCAAAGGTTTTCTTGTTCAAAATAAAAAGACAAGACACAAACAAAGCTGACTTTTACCAGAGATGATCAGGGGAAAGCGCGAACGCAGTCCCCCACTACCACAAATTATGCAGTCGAGTTTCCCGCATTTGGGGAAATCGCAGGGGTCAGCACACCCGGAGTGCAATGGATGAGCCTCGCCCTGGGAGAACCACCTTCATGATCATGGTATCTCCCCTGCCAGGTAAGTATGAGTTGGACTAGGGCCCTGCAAGGCCGCTGCTCGGGCACACCCCCGTCAAGTGAAGGAGGTTTTCCTCATGCGGCGCAAATTAACCCTCGGCTGGGGGCGACAACTGCAGAAAAGCCACAGCTCTGTACGTGGAGCGGAAGGGTGCTCCGAAGCACCCCAAACTTCAAACTGTACGCACAAGTACAAGCACTCCCAGGGTACACTGCAGCAGATAAGATTTGCATACGGTGATGTCATCCAAGCAGTCGGCCAAAGTTGGCCCCAACTGTCGGCTGCGCGTGAAAAGGGACAGACAGTACACTCTGCCCCTACGTCTGGCCGAGGTGCGGGGCACAGCGTGCCCTCCTTTAGGTGCTGCCTTGATGACTCCCAGCCCCTGAACTCCCCGTGTGGTGGGGGGGGGGGGGGGGGGGGGCTCAGGGGTGGTCTGTCATAGCTACAGCACTTGAAGCCGATTTTTTTCTTGTCTTTTTTTCTCTTTTTCCCTTTTACAGCAGCTGGACTGTGCAACAGCTCCCATCCAGGCCTGCTTTGCAAAGCAAGTGAAAGAGTGTGGGTCCTGCACTGCCATCTATGGGTTGTGCATGCAAAGCACGAGAAGAAAGCATGCAGCAAGCCCACAGGAGAGATCAGGACAGAGGTCTGAGCTGAGGGAAATGTACTGCTACCAACACAGCTGAAAAGGACACGGTCTGCGCAGATGGCACAGAGGAATAAAGAATAAACATTTTAAACACGGCAAAGGTTTTCTTGTTCAAAATAAAAAGACAAGACACAAACAAAGCTGACTTTTACCAGAGATGATCAGGGGAAAGCGCGAACGCAGTCCCCCACTACCACAAATTATGCAGTCGAGTTTCCCGCATTTGGGGAAATCGCAGGGGTCAGCACACCCGGAGTGCAATGGATGAGCCTCGCCCTGGGAGAACCACCTTCATGATCATGGTATCTCCCCTGCCAGGTAAGTATGAGTTGGACTAGGGCCCTGCAAGGCCGCTGCTCGGGCACACCCCCGTCAAGTGAAGGAGGTTTTCCTCATGCGGCGCAAATTAACCCTCGGCTGGGGGCGACAACTGCAGAAAAGCCACAGCTCTGTACGTGGAGCGGAAGGGTGCTCCGAAGCACCCCAAACTTCAAACTGTACGCACAAGTACAAGCACTCCCAGGGTACACTGCAGCAGATAAGATTTGCATACGGTGATGTCATCCAAGCAGTCGGCCAAAGTTGGCCCCAACTGTCAGCTGCGCGTGAAAAGGGACAGACAGTACACTCTGCCCCTACGTCTGGCCGAGGCGCGGGGCACAGCGTGCCCTCCTTTAGGTGCTGCCTTGATGACTCTCAGCCCCTGAACTCCCCGTGTGGTGGGGGAGGGGGGGTGGGGGGGCTCAGGGGTGGTCTGTCATAGCTACAGCACTTGAAGCCGATTTTTTCTTGTCTTTTTTTCTCTTTTTCCCTTTTACAGCAGCTGGACTGTGCAACAGCTCCCATCCAGGCCTGCTTTGCAAAGCAAGTGAAAGAGTGTGGGTCCTGCACTGCCATCTATGGGTTGTGCATGCAAAGCACGAGAAGAAAGCATGCAGCAAGCCCACAGGAGAGATCAGGACAGAGGTCTGAGCTGAGGGAAATGTACTGCTACCAACACAGCTGAAAAGGACACGGTCTGCGCAGATGGCACAGAGGAATAAAGAATAAACATTTTAAACACGGCAAAGGTTTTCTTGTTCAAAATAAAAAGACAAGACACAAACAAAGCTGACTTTTACCAGAGATGATCAGGGGAAAGCGCGAACGCAGTCCCCCACTACCACAAATTATGCAGTCGAGTTTCCCGCATTTGGGGAAATCGCAGGGGTCAGCACACCCGGAGTGCAATGGATGAGCCTCGCCCTGGGAGAACCACCTTCATGATCATGGTATCTCTCCTGCCAGGTAAGTATGAGTTGGACTAGGGCCCTGCAAGGCCGCTGCTCGGGCACACCCCCGTCAAGTGAAGGAGGTTTTCCTCATGCGGCGCAAATTAACCCTCGGCTGGGGGCGACAACTGCAGAAAAGCCACAGCTCTGTACGTGGAGCGGAAGGGTGCTCCGAAGCACCCCAAACTTCAAACTGCACGCACAAGTACAAGCACTCCCAGGGTACACTGCAGCAGATAAGATTTGCATACGGTGATGTCATCCAAGCAGTCGGCCAAAGTTGGCCCCAACTGTCGGCTGCGCGTGAAAAGGGACAGACAGTACACTCTGCCCCTACGTCTGGCCGAGGTGCGGGGCACAGCGTGCCCTCCTTTAGGTGCTGCCTTGATGACTCCCAGCCCCTGAACTCCCCGTGTGGTGGGGGGGGGGGGGGCTCAGGGGTGGTCTGTCATAGCTACAGCACTTGAAGCCGATTTTTTTCTTGTCTTTTTTTCTCTTTTTCCCTTTTACAGCAGCTGGACTGTGCAACAGCTCCCATCCAGGCCTGCTTTGCAAAGCAAGTGAAAGAGTGTGGGTCCTGCACTGCCATCTATGGGTTGTGCATGCAAAGCACGAGAAGAAAGCATGCAGCAAACCCACAGGAGAGAACAGGACAGAGGTCTGAGCTGAGGGAAATGTACTGCTACCAACACAGCTGAAAAGGACACGGTCTGCGCAGATGGCACAGAGGAATAAAGAATAAACATTTTAAACACGGCAAAGGTTTTCTTGTTCAAAATAAAAAGACAAGACACAAACAAAGCTGACTTTTACCAGAGATGATCAGGGGAAAGCGCGAACGCAGTCCCCCACTACCACAAATTATGCAGTCGAGTTTCCCGCATTTGGGGAAATCGCAGGGGTCAGCACACCCGGAGTGCAATGGATGAGCCTCGCCCTGGGAGAACCACCTTCATGATCATGGTATCTCCCCTGCCAGGTAAGTATGAGTTGGACTAGGGCCCTGCAAGGCCGCTGCTCGGGCACACCCCCGTCAAGTGAAGGAGGTTTTCCTCATGCGGCGCAAATTAACCCTCGGCTGGGGGCGACAACTGCAGAAAAGCCACAGCTCTGTACGTGGAGCGGAAAGGTGCTCCGAAGCACCCCAAACTTCAAACTGCACGCACAAGTACAAGCACTCCCAGGGTACACTGCAGCAGATAAGATTTGCATACGGTGATGTCATCCAAGCAGTCGGCCAAAGTTGGCCCCAACTGTCGGCTGCGCGTGAAAAGGGACAGACAGTACACTCTGCCCCAACGTCTGGCCGAGGCGCGGGGCACAGCGTGCTCTCTCAGGTGCTGCCTTGATGACTCCCAGCCCCTGAACTCCCCGTGTGGTGGGGGGGGGGGGGGGGGGCTCAGGGGTGGTCTGTCATAGCTACAGCACTTGAAGCCAATTTTTTCTTGTCTTTTTTTCTCTTTTTCCCTTTTACAGCAGCTGGACTGTGCAACAGCTCCCATCCAGGCCTGCTTTGCAAAGCAAGTGAAAGAGTGTGGGTCCTGCACTGCCATCTATGGGTTGTGCATGCAAAGCACGAGAAGAAAGCATGCAGCAAGCCCACAGGAGAGATCAGGACAGAGGTCTGAGCTGAGGGAAATGTACTGCTACCAACACAGCTGAAAAGGACACGGTCTGCGCAGATGGCACAGAGGAATAAAGAATAAACATTTTAAACACGGCAAAGGTTTTCTTGTTCAAAATAAAAAGACAAGACACAAACAAAGCTGACTTTTACCAGAGATGATCAGGGGAAAGCGCGAACGCAGTCCCCCACTACCACAAATTATGCAGTCGAGTTTCCCGCATTTGGGGAAATCGCAGGGGTCAGCACACCCGGAGTGCAATGGATGAGCCTCGCCCTGGGAGAACCACCTTCATGATCATGGTATCTCCCCTGCCAGGTAAGTATGAGTTGGACTAGGGCCCTGCAAGGCCGCTGCTCGGGCACACCCCCGTCAAGTGAAGGAGGTTTTCCTCATGCGGCGCAAATTAACCCTCGGCTGGGGGCGACAACTGCAGAAAAGCCACAGCTCTGTACGTGGAGCGGAAGGGTGCTCCGAAGCACCCCAAACTTCAAACTGCACGCACAAGTACAAGCACTCCCAGGGTACACTGCAGCAGATAAGATTTGCATACGGTGATGTCATCCAAGCAGTCGGCCAAAGTTGGCCCCAACTGTCGGCTGCGCGTGAAAAGGGACAGACAGTACACTCTGCCCCTACGTCTGGCCGAGGCGCGGGGCACAGCGTGCTCTCTCAGGTGCTGCCTTGATGACTCCCAGCCCCTGACCTCCCCGTGTGGTGGGGGGGGAGGGGGTGGTCTGTCATAGCTACAGCACTTGAAGCCGATTTTTTCTTGTCTTTTTTTTTTTTTTCTCTTTTTCCCTTTTACAGCAGCTGGACTGTGCAACAGCTCCCATCCAGGCCTTCTTTGCAAAGCAAGTGAAAGAGTGTGGGTCCTGCACTGCCATCTATGGGTTGTGCATGCAAAGCACGAGAAGAAAGCATGCAGCAAGCCCACAGGAGAGATCAGGACAGAGGTCTGAGCTGAGGGAAATGTACTGCTACCAACACAGCTGAAAAGGACACGGTCTGCGCAGATGGCACAGAGGAATAAAGAATAAACATTTTAAACACGGCAAAGGTTTTCTTGTTCAAAATAAAAAGACAAGACACAAACAAAGCTGACTTTTACCAGAGATGATCAGGGGAAAGCGCGAACGCAGTCCCCCACTACCACAAATTATGCAGTCGAGTTTCCCGCATTTGGGGAAATCGCAGGGGTCAGCACACCCGGAGTGCAATGGATGAGCCTCGCCCTGGGAGAACCACCTTCATGATCATGGTATCTCCCCTGCCAGGTAAGTATGAGTTGGACTAGGGCCCTGCAAGGCCGCTGCTCGGGCACACCCCCGTCAAGTGAAGGAGGTTTTCCTCATGCGGCGCAAATTAACCCTCGGCTGGGGGCGACAACTGCAGAAAAGCCACAGCTCTGTACGTGGAGCGGAAGGGTGCTCCGAAGCACCCCAAACTTCAAACTGCACGCACAAGTACAAGCACTCCCAGGGTACACTGCAGCAGATAAGATTTGCATACGGTGATGTCATCCAAGCAGTCGGCCAAAGTTGGCCCCAACTGTCGGCTGCGCGTGAAAAGGGACAGACAGTACACTCTGCCCCTACGTCTGGCCGAGGTGCGGGGCACAGCGTGCCCTCCTTTAGGTGCTGCCTTGATGACTCCCAGCCCCTGAACTCCCCGTGTGGTGGGGGGGGGGGGGGGGGGGGCTCAGGGGTGGTCTGTCATAGCTACAGCACTTGAAGCCGATTTTTTTCTTGTCTTTTTTTCTCTTTTTCCCTTTTACAGCAGCTGGACTGTGCAACAGCTCCCATCCAGGCCTGCTTTGCAAAGCAAGTGAAAGAGTGTGGGTCCTGCACTGCCATCTATGGGTTGTGCATGCAAAGCACGAGAAGAAAGCATGCAGCAAGCCCACAGGAGAGATCAGGACAGAGGTCTGAGCTGAGGGAAATGTACTGCTACCAACACAGCTGAAAAGGACACGGTCTGCGCAGATGGCACAGAGGAATAAAGAATAAACATTTTAAACACGGCAAAGGTTTTCTTGTTCAAAATAAAAAGACAAGACACAAACAAAGCTGACTTTTACCAGAGATGATCAGGGGAAAGCGCGAACGCAGTCCCCCACTACCACAAATTATGCAGTCGAGTTTCCCGCATTTGGGGAAATCGCAGGGGTCAGCACACCCGGAGTGCAATGGATGAGCCTCGCCCTGGGAGAACCACCTTCATGATCATGGTATCTCCCCTGCCAGGTAAGTATGAGTTGGACTAGGGCCCTGCAAGGCCGCTGCTCGGGCACACCCCCGTCAAGTGAAGGAGGTTTTCCTCATGCGGCGCAAATTAACCCTCGGCTGGGGGCGACAACTGCAGAAAAGCCACAGCTCTGTACGTGGAGCGGAAGGGTGCTCCGAAGCACCCCAAACTTCAAACTGCACGCACAAGTACAAGCACTCCCAGGGTACACTGCAGCAGATAAGATTTGCATACGGTGATGTCATCCAAGCAGTCGGCCAAAGTTGGCCCCAACTGTCGGCTGCGCGTGAAAAGGGACAGACAGTACACTCTGCCCCTACGTCTGGCCGAGGCGCAGGGCACAGCGTGCTCTCTCAGGTGCTGCCTTGATGACTCCCAGCCCCTGAACTCCCCGTGTGGTGGGGGGGGGGGGGCTCAGGGGTGGTCTGTCATAGCTACAGCACTTGAAGCCGATTTTTTCTTGTCTTTTTTTCTCTTTTTCCCTTTTACAGCAGCTGGACTGTGCAACAGCTCCCATCCAGGCCTGCTTTGCAAAGCAAGTGAAAGAGTGTGGGTCCTGCACTGCCATCTATGGGTTGTGCATGCAAAGCACGAGAAGAAAGCATGCAGCAAGCCCACAGGAGAGATCAGGACAGAGGTCTGAGCTGAGGGAAATGTACTGCTACCAACACAGCTGAAAAGGACACGGTCTGCGCAGATGGCACAGAGGAATAAAGAATAAACATTTTAAACACGGCAAAGGTTTTCTTGTTCAAAATAAAAAGACAAGACACAAACAAAGCTGACTTTTACCAGAGATGATCAGGGGAAAGCGCGAACGCAGTCCCCCACTACCACAAATTATGCAGTCGAGTTTCCCGCATTTGGGGAAATCGCAGGGGTCAGCACACCCGGAGTGCAATGGATGAGCCTCGCCCTGGGAGAACCACCTTCATGATCATGGTATCTCCCCTGCCAGGTAAGTATGAGTTGGACTAGGGCCCTGCAAGGCCGCTGCTCGGGCACACCCCCGTCAAGTGAAGGAGGTTTTCCTCATGCGGCGCAAATTAACCCTCGGCTGGGGGCGACAACTGCAGAAAAGCCACAGCTCTGTACGTGGAGCGGAAGGGTGCTCCGAAGCACCCCAAACTTCAAACTGCACGCACAAGTACAAGCACTCCCAGGGTACACTGCAGCAGATAAGATTTGCATACGGTGATGTCATCCAAGCAGTCGGCCAAAGTTGGCCCCAACTGTCGGCTGCGCGTGAAAAGGGACAGACAGTACACTCTGCCCCTACGTCTGGCCGAGGCGCGGGGCACAGCGTGCTCTCTCAGGTGCTGCCTTGATGACTCCCAGCCCCTGAACTCCCCGTGTGGTGGGGGTGGGGGGGGGGGGGGGGCTCAGGGGTGGTCTGTCATAGCTACAGCACTTGAAGCCAATTTTTTCTTGTCTTTTTTTCTCTTTTTCCCTTTTACAGCAGCTGGACTGTGCAACAGCTCCCATCCAGGCCTGCTTTGCAAAGCAAGTGAAAGAGTGTGGGTCCTGCACTGCCATCTATGGGTTGTGCATGCAAAGCACGAGAAGAAAGCATGCAGCAAGCCCACAGGAGAGATCAGGACAGAGGTCTGAGCTGAGGGAAATGTACTGCTACCAACACAGCTGAAAAGGACACGGTCTGCGCAGATGGCACAGAGGAATAAAGAATAAACATTTTAAACACGGCAAAGGTTTTCTTGTTCAAAATAAAAAGACAAGACACAAACAAAGCTGACTTTTACCAGAGATGATCAGGGGAAAGCGCGAACGCAGTCCCCCACTACCACAAATTATGCAGTCGAGTTTCCCGCATTTGGGGAAATCGCAGGGGTCAGCACACCCGGAGTGCAATGGATGAGCCTCGCCCTGGGAGAACCACCTTCATGATCATGGTATCTCCCCTGCCAGGTAAGTATGAGTTGGACTAGGGCCCTGCAAGGCCGCTGCTCGGGCACACCCCCGTCAAGTGAAGGAGGTTTTCCTCATGCGGCGCAAATTAACCCTCGGCTGGGGGCGACAACTGCAGAAAAGCCACAGCTCTGTACGTGGAGCGGAAGGGTGCTCCGAAGCACCCCAAACTTCAAACTGCATGCACAAGTACAAGCACTCCCAGGGTACACTGCAGCAGATAAGATTTGCATACGGTGATGTCATCCAAGCAGTCGGCCAAAGTTGGCCCCAACTGTCGGCTGCGCGTGAAAAGGGACAGACAGTACACTCTGCCCCTACGTCTGGCCGAGGCGCGGGGCACAGCGTGCTCTCTCAGGTGCTGCCTTGATGACTCCCAGCCCCTGACCTCCCCGTGTGGTGGGGGGCTCAGGGGTGGTCTGTCATAGCTACAGCACTTGAAGCCGATTTTTTCTTGTCTTTTTTTCTCTTTTTCCCTTTTACAGCAGCTGGACTGTGCAACAGCTCCCATCCAGGCCTGCTTTGCAAAGCAAGTGAAAGTGTGGGTCCTGCACTGCCATCTATGGGTTGTGCATGCAAAGCACGAGAAGAAAGCATGCAGCAAGCCCACAGGAGAGATCAGGACAGAGGTCTGAGCTGAGGGAAATGTACTGCTACCAACACAGCTGAAAAGGACACGGTCTGCGCAGATGGCACAGAGGAATAAAGAATAAACATTTTAAACACGGCAAAGGTTTTCTTGTTCAAAATAAAAAGACAAGACACAAACAAAGCTGACTTTTACCAGAGATGATCAGGGGAAAGCGCGAACGCAGTCCCCCACTACCACAAATTATGCAGTCGAGTTTCCCGCATTTGGGGAAATCGCAGGGGTCAGCACACCCGGAGTGCAATGGATGAGCCTCGCCCTGGGAGAACCACCTTCATGATCATGGTATCTCCCCTGCCAGGTAAGTATGAGTTGGACTAGGGCCCTGCAAGGCCGCTGCTCGGGCACACCCCCGTCAAGTGAAGGAGGTTTTCCTCATGCGGCGCAAATTAACCCTCGGCTGGGGGCGACAACTGCAGAAAAGCCACAGCTCTGTACGTGGAGCGGAAGGGTGCTCCGAAGCACCCCAAACTTCAAACTGCACGCACAAGTACAAGCACTCCCAGGGTACACTGCAGCAGATAAGATTTGCATACGGTGATGTCATCCAAGCAGTCGGCCAAAGTTGGCCCCAACTGTCGGCTGCGCGTGAAAAGGGACAGACAGTACACTCTGCCCCTACGTCTGGCCGAGGCGCGGGGCACAGCGTGCTCTCTCAGGTGCTGCCTTGATGACTCCCAGCCCCTGAACTCCCCGTGTGGTGGGGGTGGGGGGGGGGGGGGGGGCTCAGGGGTGGTCTGTCATAGCTACAGCACTTGAAGCCAATTTTTTCTTGTCTTTTTTTCTCTTTTTCCCTTTTACAGCAGCTGGACTGTGCAACAGCTCCCATCCAGGCCTGCTTTGCAAAGCAAGTGAAAGAGTGTGGGTCCTGCACTGCCATCTATGGGTTGTGCATGCAAAGCACGAGAAGAAAGCATGCAGCAAGCCCACAGGAGAGATCAGGACAGAGGTCTGAGCTGAGGGAAATGTACTGCTACCAACACAGCTGAAAAGGACACGGTCTGCGCAGATGGCACAGAGGAATAAAGAATAAACATTTTAAACACGGCAAAGGTTTTCTTGTTCAAAATAAAAAGACAAGACACAAACAAAGCTGACTTTTACCAGAGATGATCAGGGGAAAGCGCGAACGCAGTCCCCCACTACCACAAATTATGCAGTCGAGTTTCCCGCATTTGGGGAAATCGCAGGGGTCAGCACACCCGGAGTGCAATGGATGAGCCTCGCCCTGGGAGAACCACCTTCATGATCATGGTATCTCCCCTGCCAGGTAAGTATGAGTTGGACTAGGGCCCTGCAAGGCCGCTGCTCGGGCACACCCCCGTCAAGTGAAGGAGGTTTTCCTCATGCGGCGCAAATTAACCCTCGGCTGGGGGCGACAACTGCAGAAAAGCCACAGCTCTGTACGTGGAGCGGAAGGGTGCTCCGAAGCACCCCAAACTTCAAACTGCATGCACAAGTACAAGCACTCCCAGGGTACACTGCAGCAGATAAGATTTGCATACGGTGATGTCATCCAAGCAGTCGGCCAAAGTTGGCCCCAACTGTCGGCTGCGCGTGAAAAGGGACAGACAGTACACTCTGCCCCTACGTCTGGCCGAGGCGCGGGGCACAGCGTGCTCTCTCAGGTGCTGCCTTGATGACTCCCAGCCCCTGACCTCCCCGTGTGGTGGGGGGGGAGGGGGTGGTCTGTCATAGCTACAGCACTTGAAGCCGATTTTTTCTTGTCTTTTTTTTTTTTTTCTCTTTTTCCCTTTTACAGCAGCTGGACTGTGCAACAGCTCCCATCCAGGCCTGCTTTGCAAAGCAAGTGAAAGAGTGTGGGTCCTGCACTGCCATCTATGGGTTGTGCATGCAAAGCACGAGAAGAAAGCATGCAGCAAGCCCACAGGAGAGATCAGGACAGAGGTCTGAGCTGAGGGAAATGTACTGCTACCAACACAGCTGAAAAGGACACGGTCTGCGCAGATGGCACAGAGGAATAAAGAATAAACATTTTAAACACGGCAAAGGTTTTCTTGTTCAAAATAAAAAGACAAGACACAAACAAAGCTGACTTTTACCAGAGATGATCAGGGGAAAGCGCGAACGCAGTCCCCCACTACCACAAATTATGCAGTCGAGTTTCCCGCATTTGGGGAAATCGCAGGGGTCAGCACACCCGGAGTGCAATGGATGAGCCTCGCCCTGGGAGAACCACCTTCATGATCATGGTATCTCCCCTGCCAGGTAAGTATGAGTTGGACTAGGGCCCTGCAAGGCCGCTGCTCGGGCACACCCCCGTCAAGTGAAGGAGGTTTTCCTCATGCGGCGCAAATTAACCCTCGGCTGGGGGCGACAACTGCAGAAAAGCCACAGCTCTGTACGTGGAGCGGAAGGGTGCTCCGAAGCACCCCAAACTTCAAACTGCATGCACAAGTACAAGCACTCCCAGGGTACACTGCAGCAGATAAGATTTGCATACGGTGATGTCATCCAAGCAGTCGGCCAAAGTTGGCCCCAACTGTCGGCTGCGCGTGAAAAGGGACAGACAGTACACTCTGCCCCTACGTCTGGCCGAGGCGCGGGGCACAGCGTGCTCTCTCAGGTGCTGCCTTGATGACTCCCAGCCCCTGACCTCCCCGTGTGGTGGGGGGGGAGGGGGTGGTCTGTCATAGCTACAGCACTTGAAGCCGATTTTTTCTTGTCTTTTTTTTTTTTTTCTCTTTTTCCCTTTTACAGCAGCTGGACTGTGCAACAGCTCCCATCCAGGCCTGCTTTGCAAAGCAAGTGAAAGAGTGTGGGTCCTGCACTGCCATCTATGGGTTGTGCATGCAAAGCACGAGAAGAAAGCATGCAGCAAGCCCACAGGAGAGATCAGGACAGAGGTCTGAGCTGAGGGAAATGTACTGCTACCAACACAGCTGAAAAGGACACGGTCTGCGCAGATGGCACAGAGGAATAAAGAATAAACATTTTAAACACGGCAAAGGTTTTCTTGTTCAAAATAAAAAGACAAGACACAAACAAAGCTGACTTTTACCAGAGATGATCAGGGGAAAGCGCGAACGCAGTCCCCCACTACCACAAATTATGCAGTCGAGTTTCCCGCATTTGGGGAAATCGCAGGGGTCAGCACACCCGGAGTGCAATGGATGAGCCTCGCCCTGGGAGAACCACCTTCATGATCATGGTATCTCCCCTGCCAGGTAAGTATGAGTTGGACTAGGGCCCTGCAAGGCCGCTGCTCGGGCACACCCCCGTCAAGTGAAGGAGGTTTTCCTCATGCGGCGCAAATTAACCCTCGGCTGGGGGCGACAACTGCAGAAAAGCCACAGCTCTGTACGTGGAGCGGAAGGGTGCTCCGAAGCACCCCAAACTTCAAACTGTACGCACAAGTACAAGCACTCCCAGGGTACACTGCAGCAGATAAGATTTGCATACGGTGATGTCATCCAAGCAGTCGGCCAAAGTTGGCCCCAACTGTCAGCTGCGCGTGAAAAGGGACAGACAGTACACTCTGCCCCTACGTCTGGCCGAGGCGCGGGGCACAGCGTGCCCTCCTTTAGGTGCTGCCTTGATGACTCTCAGCCCCTGAACTCCCCGTGTGGTGGGGGAGGGGGGGTGGGGGGGCTCAGGGGTGGTCTGTCATAGCTACAGCACTTGAAGCCGATTTTTTCTTGTCTTTTTTTCTCTTTTTCCCTTTTACAGCAGCTGGACTGTGCAACAGCTCCCATCCAGGCCTGCTTTGCAAAGCAAGTGAAAGAGTGTGGGTCCTGCACTGCCATCTATGGGTTGTGCATGCAAAGCACGAGAAGAAAGCATGCAGCAAGCCCACAGGAGAGATCAGGACAGAGGTCTGAGCTGAGGGAAATGTACTGCTACCAACACAGCTGAAAAGGACACGGTCTGCGCAGATGGCACAGAGGAATAAAGAATAAACATTTTAAACACGGCAAAGGTTTTCTTGTTCAAAATAAAAAGACAAGACACAAACAAAGCTGACTTTTACCAGAGATGATCAGGGGAAAGCGCGAACGCAGTCCCCCACTACCACAAATTATGCAGTCGAGTTTCCCGCATTTGGGGAAATCGCAGGGGTCAGCACACCCGGAGTGCAATGGATGAGCCTCGCCCTGGGAGAACCACCTTCATGATCATGGTATCTCCCCTGCCAGGTAAGTATGAGTTGGACTAGGGCCCTGCAAGGCCGCTGCTCGGGCACACCCCCGTCAAGTGAAGGAGGTTTTCCTCATGCGGCGCAAATTAACCCTCGGCTGGGGGCGACAACTGCAGAAAAGCCACAGCTCTGTACGTGGAGCGGAAGGGTGCTCCGAAGCACCCCAAACTTCAAACTGCACGCACAAGTACAAGCACTCCCAGGGTACACTGCAGCAGATAAGATTTGCATACGGTGATGTCATCCAAGCAGTCGGCCAAAGTTGGCCCCAACTGTCGGCTGCGCGTGAAAAGGGACAGACAGTACACTCTGCCCCTACGTCTGGCCGAGGTGCGGGGCACAGCGTGCCCTCCTTTAGGTGCTGCCTTGATGACTCCCAGCCCCTGAACTCCCCGTGTGGTGGGGGGGGGGGGGGGGCTCAGGGGTGGTCTGTCATAGCTACAGCACTTGAAGCCGATTTTTTTCTTGTCTTTTTTTCTCTTTTTCCCTTTTACAGCAGCTGGACTGTGCAACAGCTCCCATCCAGGCCTGCTTTGCAAAGCAAGTGAAAGAGTGTGGGTCCTGCACTGCCATCTATGGGTTGTGCATGCAAAGCACGAGAAGAAAGCATGCAGCAAGCCCACAGGAGAGATCAGGACAGAGGTCTGAGCTGAGGGAAATGTACTGCTACCAACACAGCTGAAAAGGACACGGTCTGCGCAGATGGCACAGAGGAATAAAGAATAAACATTTTAAACACGGCAAAGGTTTTCTTGTTCAAAATAAAAAGACAAGACACAAACAAAGCTGACTTTTACCAGAGATGATCAGGGGAAAGCGCGAACGCAGTCCCCCACTACCACAAATTATGCAGTCGAGTTTCCCGCATTTGGGGAAATCGCAGGGGTCAGCACACCCGGAGTGCAATGGATGAGCCTCGCCCTGGGAGAACCACCTTCATGATCATGGTATCTCCCCTGCCAGGTAAGTATGAGTTGGACTAGGGCCCTGCAAGGCCGCTGCTCGGGCACACCCCCGTCAAGTGAAGGAGGTTTTCCTCATGCGGCGCAAATTAACCCTCGGCTGGGGGCGACAACTGCAGAAAAGCCACAGCTCTGTACGTGGAGCGGAAGGGTGCTCCGAAGCACCCCAAACTTCAAACTGCACGCACAAGTACAAGCACTCCCAGGGTACACTGCAGCAGATAAGATTTGCATACGGTGATGTCATCCAAGCAGTCGGCCAAAGTTGGCCCCAACTGTCGGCTGCGCGTGAAAAGGGACAGACAGTACACTCTGCCCCTACGTCTGGCCGAGGCGCGGGGCACAGCGTGCTCTCTCAGGTGCTGCCTTGATGACTCCCAGCCCCTGAACTCCCCGTGTGGTGGGGGTGGGGGGGGGGGGGGGGCTCAGGGGTGGTCTGTCATAGCTACAGCACTTGAAGCCAATTTTTTCTTGTCTTTTTTTCTCTTTTTCCCTTTTACAGCAGCTGGACTGTGCAACAGCTCCCATCCAGGCCTGCTTTGCAAAGCAAGTGAAAGAGTGTGGGTCCTGCACTGCCATCTATGGGTTGTGCATGCAAAGCACGAGAAGAAAGCATGCAGCAAGCCCACAGGAGAGATCAGGACAGAGGTCTGAGCTGAGGGAAATGTACTGCTACCAACACAGCTGAAAAGGACACGGTCTGCGCAGATGGCACAGAGGAATAAAGAATAAACATTTTAAACACGGCAAAGGTTTTCTTGTTCAAAATAAAAAGACAAGACACAAACAAAGCTGACTTTTACCAGAGATGATCAGGGGAAAGCGCGAACGCAGTCCCCCACTACCACAAATTATGCAGTCGAGTTTCCCGCATTTGGGGAAATCGCAGGGGTCAGCACACCCGGAGTGCAATGGATGAGCCTCGCCCTGGGAGAACCACCTTCATGATCATGGTATCTCCCCTGCCAGGTAAGTATGAGTTGGACTAGGGCCCTGCAAGGCCGCTGCTCGGGCACACCCCCGTCAAGTGAAGGAGGTTTTCCTCATGCGGCGCAAATTAACCCTCGGCTGGGGGCGACAACTGCAGAAAAGCCACAGCTCTGTACGTGGAGCGGAAGGGTGCTCCGAAGCACCCCAAACTTCAAACTGCATGCACAAGTACAAGCACTCCCAGGGTACACTGCAGCAGATAAGATTTGCATACGGTGATGTCATCCAAGCAGTCGGCCAAAGTTGGCCCCAACTGTCGGCTGCGCGTGAAAAGGGACAGACAGTACACTCTGCCCCTACGTCTGGCCGAGGCGCGGGGCACAGCGTGCTCTCTCAGGTGCTGCCTTGATGACTCCCAGCCCCTGACCTCCCCGTGTGGTGGGGGGGGAGGGGGTGGTCTGTCATAGCTACAGCACTTGAAGCCGATTTTTTCTTGTCTTTTTTTTTTTTTTCTCTTTTTCCCTTTTACAGCAGCTGGACTGTGCAACAGCTCCCATCCAGGCCTTCTTTGCAAAGCAAGTGAAAGAGTGTGGGTCCTGCACTGCCATCTATGGGTTGTGCATGCAAAGCACGAGAAGAAAGCATGCAGCAAGCCCACAGGAGAGATCAGGACAGAGGTCTGAGCTGAGGGAAATGTACTGCTACCAACACAGCTGAAAAGGACACGGTCTGCGCAGATGGCACAGAGGAATAAAGAATAAACATTTTAAACACGGCAAAGGTTTTCTTGTTCAAAATAAAAAGACAAGACACAAACAAAGCTGACTTTTACCAGAGATGATCAGGGGAAAGCGCGAACGCAGTCCCCCACTACCACAAATTATGCAGTCGAGTTTCCCGCATTTGGGGAAATCGCAGGGGTCAGCACACCCGGAGTGCAATGGATGAGCCTCGCCCTGGGAGAACCACCTTCATGATCATGGTATCTCCCCTGCCAGGTAAGTATGAGTTGGACTAGGGCCCTGCAAGGCCGCTGCTCGGGCACACCCCCGTCAAGTGAAGGAGGTTTTCCTCATGCGGCGCAAATTAACCCTCGGCTGGGGGCGACAACTGCAGAAAAGCCACAGCTCTGTACGTGGAGCGGAAGGGTGCTCCGAAGCACCCCAAACTTCAAACTGTACGCACAAGTACAAGCACTCCCAGGGTACACTGCAGCAGATAAGATTTGCATACGGTGATGTCATCCAAGCAGTCGGCCAAAGTTGGCCCCAACTGTCGGCTGCGCGTGAAAAGGGACAGACAGTACACTCTGCCCCTACGTCTGGCCGAGGCGCGGGGCACAGCGTGCCCTCCTTTAGGTGCTGCCTTGATGACTCTCAGCCCCTGAACTCCCCGTGTGGTGGGGGAGGGGGGGTGGGGGGGCTCAGGGGTGGTCTGTCATAGCTACAGCACTTGAAGCCGATTTTTTCTTGTCTTTTTTTCTCTTTTTCCCTTTTACAGCAGCTGGACTGTGCAACAGCTCCCATCCAGGCCTGCTTTGCAAAGCAAGTGAAAGAGTGTGGGTCCTGCACTGCCATCTATGGGTTGTGCATGCAAAGCACGAGAAGAAAGCATGCAGCAAGCCCACAGGAGAGATCAGGACAGAGGTCTGAGCTGAGGGAAATGTACTGCTACCAACACAGCTGAAAAGGACACGGTCTGCGCAGATGGCACAGAGGAATAAAGAATAAACATTTTAAACACGGCAAAGGTTTTCTTGTTCAAAATAAAAAGACAAGACACAAACAAAGCTGACTTTTACCAGAGATGATCAGGGGAAAGCGCGAACGCAGTCCCCCACTACCACAAATTATGCAGTCGAGTTTCCCGCATTTGGGGAAATCGCAGGGGTCAGCACACCCGGAGTGCAATGGATGAGCCTCGCCCTGGGAGAACCACCTTCATGATCATGGTATCTCCCCTGCCAGGTAAGTATGAGTTGGACTAGGGCCCTGCAAGGCCGCGCTCGGGCACACCCCCGTCAAGTGAAGG
This sequence comes from Mixophyes fleayi, assembly GCF_038048845.1. Lineage (NCBI taxonomy): Eukaryota > Metazoa > Chordata > Amphibia > Anura > Limnodynastidae > Mixophyes > Mixophyes fleayi. Next base: position 420,802,717 of record NC_134402.1, on the reverse strand, counting down.
AGGTTTTCCTCATGCGGCGCAAATTAACCCTCGGCTGGGGGCGACAACTGCAGAAAAGCCACAGCTCTGTACGTGGAGCGGAAGGGTGCTCCGAAGCACCCCAAACTTCAAACTGCACGCACAAGTACAAGCACTCCCAGGGTACACTGCAGCAGATAAGATTTGCATACGGTGATGTCATCCAAGCAGTCGGCCAAAGTTGGCCCCAACTGTCGGCTGCGCGTGAAAAGGGACAGACAGTACACTCTGCCCCTACGTCTGGCCGAGGCGCGGGGCACAGCGTGCTCTCTCAGGTGCTGCCTTGATGACTCCCAGCCCCTGAACTCCCCGTGTGGTGGGGGTAGGGGGGGGGGGGGGGCTCAGGGGTGGTCTGTCATAGCTACAGCACTTGAAGCCAATTTTTTCTTGTCTTTTTTTCTCTTTTTCCCTTTTACAGCAGCTGGACTGTGCAACAGCTCCCATCCAGGCCTGCTTTGCAAAGCAAGTGAAAGAGTGTGGGTCCTGCACTGCCATCTATGGGTTGTGCATGCAAAGCACGAGAAGAAAGCATGCAGCAAGCCCACAGGAGAGATCAGGACAGAGGTCTGAGCTGAGGGAAATGTACTGCTACCAACACAGCTGAAAAGGACACGGTCTGCGCAGATGGCACAGAGGAATAAAGAATAAACATTTTAAACACGGCAAAGGTTTTCTTGTTCAAAATAAAAAGACAAGACACAAACAAAGCTGACTTTTACCAGAGATGATCAGGGGAAAGCGCGAACGCAGTCCCCCACTACCACAAATTATGCAGTCGAGTTTCCTGCATTTGGGGAAATCGCAGGGGTCAGCACACCCGGAGTGCAATGGATGAGCCTCGCCCTGGGAGAACCACCTTCATGATCATGGTATCTCCCCTGCCAGGTAAGTATGAGTTGGACTAGGGCCCTGCAAGGCCGCTGCTCGGGCACACCCCCGTCAAGTGAAGGAGGTTTTCCTCATGCGGCGCAAATTAACCCTCGGCTGGGGGCGACAACTGCAGAAAAGCCACAGCTCTGTACGTGGAGCGGAAGGGTGCTCCGAAGCACCCCAAACTTCAAACTGTACGCACAAGTACAAGCACTCCCAGGGTACACTGCAGCAGATAAGATTTGCATACGGTGATGTCATCCAAGCAGTCGGCCAAAGTTGGCCCCAACTGTCGGCTGCGCGTGAAAAGGGACAGACAGTACACTCTGCCCCTACGTCTGGCCGAGGCGCGGGGCACAGCGTGCCCTCCTTTAGGTGCTGCCTTGATGACTCTCAGCCCCTGAACTCCCCGTGTGGTGGGGGAGGGGGGGTGGGGGGGGCTCAGGGGTGGTCTGTCATAGCTACAGCACTTGAAGCCGATTTTTTCTTGTCTTTTTTTCTCTTTTTCCCTTTTACAGCAGCTGGACTGTGCAACAGCTCCCATCCAGGCCTGCTTTGCAAAGCAAGTGAAAGAGTGTGGGTCCTGCACTGCCATCTATGGGTTGTGCATGCAAAGCACGAGAAGAAAGCATGCAGCAAGCCCACAGGAGAGATCAGGACAGAGGTCTGAGCTGAGGGAAATGTACTGCTACCAACACAGCTGAAAAGGACACGGTCTGCGCAGATGGCACAGAGGAATAAAGAATAAACATTTTAAACACGGCAAAGGTTTTCTTGTTCAAAATAAAAAGACAAGACACAAACAAAGCTGACTTTTACCAGAGATGATCAGGGGAAAGCGCGAACGCAGTCCCCCACTACCACAAATTATGCAGTCGAGTTTCCCGCATTTGGGGAAATCGCAGGGGTCAGCACACCCGGAGTGCAATGGATGAGCCTCGCCCTGGGAGAACCACCTTCATGATCATGGTATCTCCCCTGCCAGGTAAGTATGAGTTGGACTAGGGCCCTGCAAGGCCGCTGCTCGGGCACACCCCCGTCAAGTGAAGGAGGTTTTCCTCATGCGGCGCAAATTAACCCTCGGCTGGGGGCGACAACTGCAGAAAAGCCACAGCTCTGTACGTGGAGCGGAAGGGTGCTCCGAAGCACCCCAAACTTCAAACTGCACGCACAAGTACAAGCACTCCCAGGGTACACTGCAGCAGATAAGATTTGCATACGGTGATGTCATCCAAGCAGTCGGCCAAAGTTGGCCCCAACTGTCGGCTGCGCGTGAAAAGGGACAGACAGTACACTCTGCCCCTACGACTGGCCGAGGCGAGTGGCACAGCGTGCTCTCTCAGGTGCTGCCTTGATGACTCCCAGCCCCTGACCTCCCCGTGTGGTGGGGGGGAGGGGGGGGGGCTCAGGGGTGGTCTGTCATAGCTACAGCACTTGAAGCCGATTTTTTCTTGTCTTTTTTTCTCTTTTTCCCTTTTACAGCAGCTGGACTGTGCAACAGCTCCCATCCAGGCCTGCTTTGCAAAGCAAGTGAAAGAGTGTGGGTCCTGCACTGCCATCTATGGGTTGTGCATGCAAAGCACGAGAAGAAAGCATGCAGCAAGCCCACAGGAGAGATCAGGACAGAGGTCTGAGCTGAGGGAAATGTACTGCTACCAACACAGCTGAAAAGGACACGGTCTGCGCAGATGGCACAGAGGAATAAAGAATAAACATTTTAAACACGGCAAAGGTTTTCTTGTTCAAAATAAAAAGACAAGACACAAACAAAGCTGACTTTTACCAGAGATGATCAGGGGAAAGCGCGAACGCAGTCCCCCACTACCACAAATTATGCAGTCGAGTTTCCCGCATTTGGGGAAATCGCAGGGGTCAGCACACCCGGAGTGCAATGGATGAGCCTCGCCCTGGGAGAACCACCTTCATGATCATGGTATCTCCCCTGCCAGGTAAGTATGAGTTGGACTAGGGCCCTGCAAGGCCGCTGCTCGGGCACACCTCCGTCAAGTGAAGGAGGTTTTCCTCATGCGGCGCAAATTAACCCTCGGCTGGGGGCGACAACTGCAGAAAAGCCACAGCTCTGTACGTGGAGCGGAAGGGTGCTCCGAAGCACCCCAAACTTCAAACTGCACGCACAAGTACAAGCACTCCCAGGGTACACTGCAGCAGATAAGATTTGCATACGGTGATGTCATCCAAGCAGTCGGCCAAAGTTGGCCCCAACTGTCGGCTGCGCGTGAAAAGGGACAGACAGTACACTCTGCCCCTACGACTGGCCGAGGCGAGTGGCACAGCGTGCTCTCTCAGGTGCTGCCTTGATGACTCCCAGCCCCTGACCTCCCCGTGTGGTGGGGGGGAGGGGGGGGGGGGGGGCTCAGGGGTGGTCTGTCATAGCTACAGCACTTGAAGCCGATTTTTTCTTGTCTTTTTTTTTTTTCTCTTTTTCCCTTTTACAGCAGCTGGACTGTGCAACAGCTCCCATCCAGGCCTGCTTTGCAAAGCAAGTGAAAGAGTGTGGGTCCTGCACTGCCATCTATGGGTTGTGCATGCAAAGCACGAGAAGAAAGCATGCAGCAAACCCACAGGAGAGATCAGGACTGATGTCTGAGCTGAGGGAAATGTACTGCTACCAACACAGCTGAAAAGGACACGGTCTGCGCAGATGTAACAGAGGAATAAAGAATAAACATTTTAAACACGGCAAAGGTTTTCTTGTTCAAAATAAAAAGACAAGACACAAACAAAGCTGACTTTTACCAGAGATGATCAGGGGAAAGCGCGAACGCAGTCCCCCACTACCACAAATTATGCAGTCGAGTTTCCCGCATTTGGGGAAATCGCAGGGGTCAGCACACCCGGAGTGCAATGGATGAGCCTCGCCCTGGGAGAACCACCTTCGTGATCATGGTATCTCCCCTGCCAGGTAAGTATGAGTTGGACTAGGGCCCTGCAAGGCCGCTGCTCGGGCACATCCCAGTCAAGTGAAGGAGGTTTTCCTCATGCGGCGCAAATTAACCTTCGGCTGGGGGCGACAACTGCAGAAAAGCCACAGCTCTGTACGTGGAGCGGAAGGGTGCTCCGAAGCACCCCAAACTTCAAACTGCACGCACAAGTACAAGCACTCCCAGGGTACACTGCAGCAGATAAGATTTGCATACGGTGATGTCATCCAAGCAGTCGGCCAAAGTTGGCCCCAACTGTCGGCTGCGCGTGAAAAGGGACAGACAGTACACTCTGCCCCTACGTCTGGCCGAGGCGCGGGGCACAGCGTGCCCTCCTTTAGGTGCTGCCTTGATGACTCCCAGCCCCTGAACTCCCCGTGTGGTGGGGGGGGGGGGGGGGTGGGGGGGCTCAGGGGTGGTCTGTCATAGCTACAGCACTTGAAGCCGATTTTTTCTTGTCTTTTTTTCTCTTTTTCCCTTTTACAGCAGCTGGACTGTGCAACAGCTCCCATCCAGGCCTGCTTTGCAAAGCAAGTGAAAGAGTGTGGGTCCTGCACTGCCATCTATGGGTTGTGCATGCAAAGCACGAGAAGAAAGCATGCAGCAAGCCCACAGGAGAGATCAGGACAGAGGTCTGAGCTGAGGGAAATGTACTGCTACCAACACAGCTGAAAAAGGACACGGTCTGCGCAGATGGCACAGAGGAATAAAGAATAAACATTTTAAACACAGCAAAGGTTTTCTTGTCAAAATAAAAAGACAAGACACAAACAAAGCTGACTTTTACCAGAGATGATCAGGGGAAAGCGCGAACGCAGTCCCCCACTACCACAAATTATGCAGTCGAGTTTCCCGCATTTGGGGAAAATCGCAGGGGTCAGCACACCCGGAGTGCAATGGATGAGCCTCGCCCTGGGAGAACCACCTTCGTGATCATGGTATCTCCCCTGCCAGGTAAGTATGAGTTGGACTAGGGCCCTGCAAGGCCGCTGCTCGGGCACACCCCCGTCAAGTAGAAGGAGGTTTTCCTCATGCGGCGCAAATTAACCCTCGGCTGGGGGCGACAACTGCAGAAAAGCCACAGCTCTGTACGTGGAGCGGAAGGGTGCTCCGAAGCACCCCAAACTTCAAACTGCACGCACAAGTACAAGCACTCCCAGGGTATACTGCAGCAGATAAGATTTGCATACGGTGATATCATCCAAGCAGTCGGCCAAAGTTGGCCCCAACTGTCGGCTGCGCGTGAAAAGGGACAGATAGTACACTCTGCCCCTACGACTGCCGAGGTGCGGGGCACAGCGTGCTCTCTCAGGTGCTGCCTTGATGACTCCCAGCCCCTGACCTCCCCGTGTGGTGGGGGGGGGGGGTGGGGGGCTCAGGGGTGGGTCTGTCATAGCTACAGCACTTGAAGCCGATTTTTTCTTGTCTTTTTTTTTTTCTCTTTTTCCCTTTTACAGCAGCTGGACTGTGCAACAGCTCCCATCCAGGCCTGCTTTGCAAAGCAAGTGAAAGAGTGTGGGTCCTGCACTGCCATCTATGGGTTGTGCATGCAAAGCACGAGAAGAAAGCATGCAGCAAGCCCACAGGAGAGATCAGGACAGAGGTCTGAGCTGAGGGAAATGTACTGCTACCAACACAGCTGAAAAGGACACGGTCTGCGCAGATGGCACAGAGGAATAAAGAATAAACATTTTAAACACGGCAAAGGTTTTCTTGTTCAAAATAAAAAGACAAGACACAAACAAAGCTGACTTTTACCAGAGATGATCAGGGGAAAGCGCGAACGCAGTCCCCCACTACCACAAATTATGCAGTCGAGTTTCCCGCATTTGGGGGAAATCGCAGGGGTCAGCACACCCGGAGTGCAATGGATGAGCCTCGCCCTGGGAGAACCACCTTCATGATCATGGTATCTCCCCTGCCAGGTAAGTATGAGTTGGACTAGGGCCCTGCAAGGCCGCTGCTCGGGCACACCCCGTCAAGTGAAGGAGGTTTTCCCTCATGCGGCGCAAATTAAACCCTCGGCTGGGGGCGACAACTGCAGAAAAGCCACAGCTCTGTACGTGGAGCGGAAGGGTGCTCCGAAGCACCCCAAACTTCAAACTGCACGCACAAGTACAAGCACTCCCAGGGTACACTGCAGCAGATAAGATTTGCATACGGTGATGTCATCCAAGCAGTCGGCCAAAGTTGGCCCCAACTGTCGGCTGCGCGTGAAAAGGACAGACAGTACACTCTGCCCCTACGTCTGGCCGAGGCGCGGGGCACAGCGTGCTCTCTCAGGTGCTGCCTTGATGACTCCCAGCCCCTGAACTCCCCGTGTGGTGGGGGGGGGGGGCTCAGGGGTGGTCTGTCATAGCTACAGCTCTTGAAGCCAATTTTTTCTTGTCTTTTTTTCTCTTTTTCCCTTTTACAGCAGCTGGACTGTGCAACAGCTCCCATCCAGGCCTGCTTTGCAAAGCAAGTGAAAGAGTGTGGGTCCTGCACTGCCATCTATGGGTTGTGCATGCAAAGCACGAGAAGAAAGCATGCAGGCAAGCCCACAGGAGAGATCAGGACAGAGGTCTGAGCTGAGGGAAATGTACTGCTACCAACACAGCTGAAAAGGACACGGTCTGCGCAGATGGCACAGAGGAATAAAGAATAAACATTTTAAACACGGCAAAGGTTTTCTTGTTCAAAATAAAAAGACAAGACACAAACAAAGCTGACTTTTACCAGAGATGATCAGGGGAAAGCGCGAACGCAGTCCCCCCACTACCACAAATTATGCAGTCGAGTTTCCCGCATTTGGGGAAATCGCAGGGGTCAGCACACCCGGAGTGCAATGGATGAGCCTCGCCCTGGGAGAACCACCTTCATGATCATGGTATCTCCCCTGCCAGGTAAGTATGAGTTGGACTAGGGCCCTGCAAGGCCGCTGCTTGGGCACATCCCCGTCAAGTGAAGGAGGTTTTCCTCATGCGGCGCAAATTAACCTTCGGCTGGGGGCGACAACTGCAGAAAAGCCACAGCTCTGTACGTGGAGCGGAAGGGTGCTCCGAAGCACCCCAAACTTCAAACTGCACGCACAAGTACAAGCACTCCCAGGGTACACTGCAGCAGATAAGATTTGCATACGGTGATGTCATCCAAGCAGTCGGCCAAAGTTGGCCCCAACTGTCCGGGCTGCGCGTGAAAAGGGACAGACAGTACACTCTGCCCCTACGTCTGGCCGAGGCGCGGGGCACAGCGTGCTCTCTCAGGAGCTGCCTTGATGACTCCCAGCCCCTGAACTCCCCGTGTGGTGGGGAGGGGGGGGGGGCTCAGGGGTGGTCTGTCATAGCTACAGCACTTGAAGCCGATTTTTTCTTGTCTTTTTTCTCTTTTTCCCTTTTACAGCAGCTGGACTGTGCAACAGCTCCCATCCAGGCCTGCTTTGCAAAGCAAGTGAAAGAGTGTGGGTCCTGCACTGCCATCTATGGTTGTGCATGCAAAGCACGAGAAGAAAGCATGCAGCAAGCCCACAGGAGAGATCAGGGACAGAGGTCTGAGCTGAGGGAATGTACTGCTACCAACACAGCTGAAAAGGACACGGTCTGCGCAGATGGCACAGAGGAATAAAGAATAAACATTTTAAACACGGCAAAGTTTTCTTGTTCAAAATAAAAGACAAGCCACAAACAAAGCTGACTTTTACCAGAGATGATCAGGGGAAAGCGCGAACGCAGTCCCCCACTACCACAAATTATGCAGTCGAGTTTCCGCATTTGGGGAAATCGCAGGGGTCAGCACACCCGGAGTGCAATGGATGAGCCTCGCCCTGGGAGAACCACCTTCATGATCATGGTATCTCCCCTGCCAGGTAAGTATGAGTTGGACTAGGGCCCTGCAAGGCCGCTGCTCGGGCACATCCCCGTCAAGTGAAGGAGGTTTTCCTCATGCGGCGCAAATTAACCTTCGGCTGGGGGCGACAACTGCAGAAAAGCCACAGCTCTGTACGTGGAGCGGAAGGGTGCTCGAAGCACCCCAAACTTCAAACTGCACGCACAAGTACAAGCACTCCAGGGTACACTGCAGCAGATAAGATTTGCATACGGTGATGTCATCCAAGCAGTCGGCAAAGTTGGCCCCAACTGTCGGACTGCGCGTGAAAAGGGACAGACAGTACACTCTGCCCCTACGTCTGGCCGAGGCGCGGGGCACAGCGTGCTCTCTCAGGTGCTGCCTTGATGACTCCCAGCCCCTGAAACTCCCCGTTTGGTGGGTGGGGGGGGGGGGGGGGGGCTCAGGGGTGGTCTGTCATAGCTACAGCACTTGAAGCCGATTTTTTCTTGTCTTTTTTTCTCTTTTTCCCTTTTACAGCAGCTGGACTGTGCAACAGCTCCCATCCAGGCCTGCTTTGCAAAGCAAGTGAAAGAGTGTGGGTCCTGCACTGCCATCTATGGGTTGTGCATGCAAAGCACGAGAAGAAAGCATGCAGCAAGCCCACAGGAGAGATCAGGACAGAGGTCTGAGCTGAGGGAAATGTACTGCTACCAACACAGCTGAAAAGGACACGGTCTGCGCAGATGGCACAGAGGATAAAGAATAAACATTTTAAACACGGCAAAGGTTTTCTTGTTCAAAATAAAAAGACAAGACACAAACAAAGCTGACTTTTACCAGAGATGATCAGGGAAAGCGCGAACGCAGTCCCCCACTACCACAAATTATGCAGTCGAGTTTCCCGCATTTGGGGAAATCGCAGGGTCAGCACACCCGGAGTGCAATGGATGAGCCTCGCCCTGGGAGAACCACCTTCATGATCATGGTATCTCCCCTGCCAGGTAAGTATGAGTTGGACTAGGGCCCTGCAAGGCCGCCTGCTCGGGCACACCTCCGTCAAGTGAAGGAGGTTTTCCTCATGCGGCGCAAATTAACCCTCGGCTGGGGGCGACAACTGCAGAAAAGCCACAGCTCTGTACGTGGAGCGGAAGGGTGCTCCGAAGCACCCCAAACTTCAAACTGCACGCACAAGTACAAGCACTCCCAGGGTACACTGCAGCAGATAAGATTTGCATACGGTGATGTCATCCAAGCAGTCGGCCAAAGTTGGCCCCAACTGTCGGCTGCGCGTGAAAAGGGACAGACAGTACACTCTGCCCCTACGACTGGCCGAGGCGAGTGGCCACAGCGTGTCTCTCTCAGGTGCTGCCTTGATGACTCCCAGCCCCTGACCTCCCCGTGTGGTGGGGGGGAGGGGGGGGGGCTCAGGGGTGGTCTGTCATAGCTACAGCACTTGAAGCCGATTTTTTTTTGTCTTTTTTTCTCTTTTTCCCTTTTACAGCAGCTGGACTGTGCTGCAACAGCTCCCATCCAGGCCTGCTTTGCAAAGCAAGTGAAAGAGTGTGGGTCCTGCACTGCCATCTATGGGTTGTGCATGCAAAGCACGAGAAGAAAGCATGCAGCAAGCCCACAGGAGAGATCAGGACAGAGGTCTGAGCTGAGGGAAATGTACTGCTACCAACACAGCTGAAAAGGACACGGTCTGCGCAGATGCACAGAGAATAAAGAATAAACATTTTAAACACGGCAAAGTTTTCTTGTTCAAAATAAAAAGACAAGACACAACAAAGCTGACTTTACCAGAGATGATCAGGGGAAAGCGCGAACGCAGTCCCCCACTACCACAATTATGCAGTCGAGTTTCCCGCATTTGGGAAATCGCAGGGGTCAGCACACCCGGAGTGCAATGGATGAGCCTCGCCCTGGGAGAACCACCTTCATGATCATGGTATCTCCCTGCCAGGTAAGTATGAGTTGGACTAGGGCCCTGCAAGGCCGCTGCTCGGGCACACCTCCGTCAAGTGAAGGAGGTTTTCCTCATGCGGCGCAAATTAACCCTCGGCTGGGGGCGACAACTGCAGAAAAGCACAGCTCTGTACGTGGAGCGGAAGGGTGCTCCGAAGCACCCCAAACTTCAAACTGCACGCACAAGTACAAGCACTCCCAGGGTACACTGCAGCAGATAAGATTTGCATACGGTGATGTCATCCAAGCAGTCGGCCAAAGTTGGCCCCAACTGTCGGCTGCGCGTGAAAAGGGACAGACAGTACACTCTGCCCCTACGACTGGCCGAGGCGAGTGGCACAGCGTGCTCTCTCAGGTGCTGCCTTGATGACTCCCAGCCCCTGACCTCCCGTGTGGTGGGGGGGAGGGGGGGGGGCTCAGGGGTGGTCTGTCATAGCTACAGCACTTGAAGCCGATTTTTTCTTGTCTTTTTTTTTTTTCTCTTTTTCCCTTTTACAGCAGCGGACTGTGCAACAGCTCCCATCCAGGCCTGCTTTGCAAAGCAAGTGAAAGAGTGTGGGTCCTGCACTGCCATCTATGGGTTGTGCATGCAAAGCACGAGAAGAAAGCATGCAGCAAACCCACAGGAGAGATCAGGACAGAGGTCTGAGCTGAGGGAAATGTACTGCTACCAACACAGCTGAAAAGGACACGGTCTGCGCAGATGGCACAGAGGAATAAAGAATAAACATTTAAACACGGCAAAGGTTTTCTTGTTCAAAATAAAAAGACAAGACACAAACAAAGCTGACTTTTACCAGAGATGATCAGGGAAAGCGCGAACGCAGTCCCCCACTACCACAAATTATGCAGTCGAGTTTCCCGCATTTGGGGAAATCGCAGGGTCAGCACACCCGGAGTGCAATGGATGAGCCTCGCCCTGGGAGAACCACCTTCATGATCATGGTATCTCCCCTGCCAGGTAAGTATGAGTTGGACTAGGGCCCTGCAAGGCCGCTGCTCGGGCACACCCCCGTCAAGTGAAGGAGGTTTTCCTCATGCGGCGCAAATTAACCCTCGGCTGGGGGCGACAACTGCAGAAAAGCCACAGCTCTGTATGTGGAGCGGAAGGGTGCTCCGAAGCACCCCAAACTTCAAACTGCACGCACAAGTACAAGCACTCCCAGGGTACACTGCAGCAGATAAGATTTGCATACGGTGATTGTCATCCAAGCAGTCGGCCAAAGTTGGCCCCAACTGTCGGCTGCGCGTGAAAAGGGACAGACAGTACACTCTGCCCCTACGTCTGGCCGAGGCGCGGGGCACAGCGTGCTCTCTCAGGAGCTGCCTTGATGACTCCCAGCCCCTGAACTCCCCGTGTGGTGGGGGAGGGGGGGGGGGGGGCTCAGGGGTGGTCTGTCATAGCTACAGCACTTGAAGCCGATTTTTTCTTGTCTTTTTTTCTCTTTTTCCCTTTTACAGCAGCTGGACTGTGCAACAGCTCCCATCCAGGCCTGCTTTGCAAAGCAAGTGAAAGAGTGTGGGTCCTGCACTGCCATCTATGGGTTGTGCATGCAAAGCACGAGAAGAAAGCATGCAGCAAGCCCACAGGAGAGATCAGGACAGAGGTCTGAGCTGAGGGAAATGTACTGCTACCAACACAGCTGAAAAGGACACGGTCTGCGCAGATGGCACAGAGGAATAAAGAATAAACATTTTAAACACGGCAAAGGTTTTCTTGTTCAAAATAAAAAGACAAGACACAAACAAAGCTGACTTTTACCAGAGATGATCAGGGGAAAGCGCGAACGCAGTCCCCCACTACACAAATTATGCAGTCGAGTTTCCCGCATTTGGGGAAATCGCAGGGGTCAGCACACCCGGAGTGCAATGGATGAGCCTCGCCCTGGGAGAACCACCTTCATGATCATGGTATCTCCCCTGCCAGGTAAGTATGAGTTGGACTAGGGCCCTGCAAGGCCGCTGCTCGGGCACATCCCCGTCAAGTGAAGGAGGTTTTCCTCATGCGGCGCAAATTAACCTTCGGCTGGGGGCGACAACTGCAGAAAAGCCACAGCTCTGTACGTGGAGCGGAAGGGTGCTCCGAAGCACCCCAAACTTCAAACTGCACGCACAAGTACAAGCACTCCCAGGGTACACTGCAGCAGATAAGATTTGCATACGGTGATGTCATCCAAGCAGTCGGCCAAAGTTGGCCCCAACTGTCGGCTGCGCGTGAAAAGGGACAGACAGTACACTCTGCCCCTACGTCTGGCCGAGGCGCGGGGCACAGCGTGCTCTCTCAGGTGCTGCCTTGATGACTCCCAGCCCCTGAACTCCCCGGTGTGGGTGGGGGGGGGGGGGGGGCTCAGGGGTGGTCTGTCATAGCTACAGCACTTGAAGCCGATTTTTTCTTGTCTTTTTTTCTCTTTTTCCCCTTTTACAGCAGCTGACTGTGCAACAGCTCCCATCCAGGCCTGCTTTGCAAAGCAAGTGAAAGAGTGTGGGTCCTGCACTGCCATCTATGGGTTGTGCATGCAAAGCACGAGAAGAAAGCATGCAGCAAGCCCACAGGAGAGATCAGGACAGAGGTCTGAGCTGAGGGAAATGTACTGCTACCAACACAGCTGAAAAGGACACGGTCTGCGCAGATGGCACAGAGGAATAAAGAATAAACATTTTAACACGCAAAGGTTTTCTTGTTCAAAATAAAAAGACAAGACACAAACAAAGCTGACTTTTACCAGAGATGATCAGGGGAAAGCGCGAACGCAGTCCCCCACTACCACAAATTATGCAGTCGAGTTTCCCGCATTTGGGGAAATCGCAGGGGTCAGCACACCCGGAGTGCAATGGATGAGCCTCGCCCTGGGAGAACCACCTTCATGATCATGGTATCTCCCCTGCCAGGTAAGTATGAGTTGGACTAGGGCCCTGCAAGGCCGCTGCTCGGGCACACCTCCGTCAAGTGAAGGAGGTTTTCCTCATGCGGCGCAAATTAACCCTCGGCTGGGGGCGACAACTGCAGAAAAGCCACAGCTCTGTACGTGGAGCGGAAGGGTGCTCCGAAGCACCCCAAACTTCAAACTGCACGCACAAGTACAAGCACTCCCAGGGTACACTGCAGCAGATAAGATTTGCATACGGTGATGTCATCCAAGCAGTCGGCCAAAGTTGGCCCCAACTGTCGGCTGCGCGTGAAAAGGGACAGACAGTACACTCTGCCCCTACGACTGGCCGAGGCGAGTGGCACAGCGTGCTCTCTCAGGTGCTGCCTTGATGACTCCCAGCCCCTGACCTCCCCGTGTGGTGGGGGGGAGGGGGGGGGCTCAGGGGTGGTCTGTCATAGCTACAGCACTTGAAGCCGATTTTTTCTTGTCTTTTTTCTCTTTTTCCCTTTTACAGCAGCTGGACTGTGCAACAGCTCCCATCCAGGCCTGCTTTGCAAAGCAAGTGAAAGAGTGTGGGTCCTGCACTGCCATCTATGGGTTGTGCATGCAAAGCACGAGAAGAAAGCATGCAGCAAGCCCACAGGAGAGATCAGGACAGAGGTCTGAGCTGAGGGAAATGTACTGCTACCAACACAGCTGAAAAGGACACGGTCTGCGCAGATGGCACAGAGGAATAAAGAATAAACATTTTAAACACGGCAAAGGTTTTCTTGTTCAAAATAAAAAGACAAGACACAAACAAAGCTGACTTTTACCAGAGATGATCAGGGGAAAGCGCGAACGCAGTCCCCCACTACCACAAATTATGCAGTCGAGTTTCCCGCATTTGGGGAAATCGCAGGGGTCAGCACACCCGGAGTGCAATGGATGAGCCTCGCCCTGGGAGAACCACCTTCATGATCATGGTATCTCCCCTGCCAGGTAAGTATGAGTTGGACTAGGGCCCTGCAAGGCCGCTGCTCGGGCACACCTCCGTCAAGTGAAGGAGGTTTTCCTCATGCGGCGCAAATTAACCCTCGGCTGGGGGCGACAACTGCAGAAAAGCCACAGCTCTGTACGTGGAGCGGAAGGGTGCTCCGAAGCACCCCAAACTTCAAACTGCACGCACAAGTACAAGCACTCCCAGGGTACACTGCAGCAGATAAGATTTGCATACGGTGATGTCATCCAAGCAGTCGGCCAAAGTTGGCCCCAACTGTCGGCTGCGCGTGAAAAGGACAGACAGTACACTCTGCCCCTACGACTGGCCGAGGCGAGTGGCACAGCGTGCTCTCTCAGGTGCTGCCTTGATGACTCCCAGCCCCTGACCTCCCGTGTGGTGGGGGGGAGGGGGGGGGGCTCAGGGGTGGTCTGTCATAGCTACAGCACTTGAAGCCGATTTTTTCTTGTCTTTTTTTTTTTTCTCTTTTTCCCTTTTACAGCAGCTGACTGTGCAACAGCTCCATCCAGGCCTGCTTTGCAAAGCAAGTGAAAGAGTGTGGGTCCTGCACTGCCATCTATGGGTTGTGCATGCAAAGCACGAGAAGAAAGCATGCAGCAAGCCCACAGGAGAGATCAGGACAGAGGTCTGAGCTGAGGGAAATGTACTGCTACCAACACAGCTGAAAAGGACACGGTCTGCGCAGATGGCACAGAGGAATAAAGAATAAACATTTTAAACACGGCAAAGGTTTTCTTGTTCAAAATAAAAGACAAGACACAAACAAAGCTGACTTTTACCAGAGATGATCAGGGGAAAGCGCGAACGCAGTCCCCCACTACCACAAATTATGCAGTCGAGTTTCCCGCATTTGGGGAAATCGCAGGGGTCAGCACACCCGGAGTGCAATGGATGAGCCTCGCCCTGGGAGAACCACCTTCATGATCATGGTATCTCCCCTGCCAGGTAAGTATGAGTTGGACTAGGGCCCTGCAAGGCCGCTGCTCGGGCACACCTCCGTCAAGTGAAGGAGGTTTTCCTCATGCGGCGCAAATTAACCCTCGGCTGGGGGCGACAACTGCAGAAAAGCCACAGCTCTGTACGTGGAGCGGAAGGGTGCTCCGAAGCACCCCAAACTTCAAACTGCACGCACAAGTACAAGCACTCCCAGGGTACACTGCAGCAGATAAGATTTGCATACGGTGATGTCATCCAAGCAGTCGGCCAAAGTTGGCCCCAACTGTCGGCTGCGCGTGAAAAGGGACAGACAGTACACTCTGCCCCTACGACTGGCCGAGGCGAGTGGCACAGCGTGCTCTCTCAGGTGCTGCCTTGATGACTCCCAGCCCCTGACCTCCCCGTGTGGTGGGGGGGAGGGGGGGGGGCTCAGGGGTGGTCTGTCATAGCTACAGCACTTGAAGCCGATTTTTTCTTGTCTTTTTTTTTTTTCTCTTTTTCCCTTTTACAGCAGCTGGACTGTGCAACAGCTCCCATCCAGGCCTGCTTTGCAAAGCAAGTGAAAGAGTGTGGGTCCTGCACTGCCATCTATGGGTTGTGCATGCAAAGCACGAGAAGAAAGCATGCAGCAAGCCCACAGGAGAGATCAGGACAGAGGTCTGAGCTGAGGGAAATGTACTGCTACCAACACAGCTGAAAAGGACACGGTCTGCGCAGATGGCACAGAGGAATAAAGAATAAACATTTTAAACACAGCAAAGGTTTTCTTGTTCAAAATAAAAAGACAAGACACAAACAAAGCTGACTTTTACCAGAGATGATCAGGGGAAAGCGCGAACGCAGTCCCCCACTACCACAAATTATGCAGTCGAGTTTCCCGCATTTGGGGAAATCGCAGGGGTCAGCACACCCGGAGTGCAATGGATGAGCCTCGCCCTGGGAGAACCACCTTCGTGATCATGGTATCTCCCCTGCCAGGTAAGTATGAGTTGGACTAGGGCCCTGCAAGGCCGCTGCTCGGGCACACCCCCGTCAAGTGAAGGAGGTTTTCCTCATGCGGCGCAAATTAACCCTCGGCTGGGGGCGACAACTGCAGAAAAGCCACAGCTCTGTACGTGGAGCGGAAGGGTGCTCCGAAGCACCCCAAACTTCAAACTGCACGCACAAGTACAAGCACTCCCAGGGTACACTGCAGCAGATAAGATTTGCATACGGTGATGTCATCCAAGCAGTCGGCCAAAGTTGGCCCCAACTGTCGGCTGCGCGTGAAAAGGGACAGACAGTACACTCTGCCCCTACGTCTGGCCGAGGCGCGGGGCACAGCGTGCTCTCTCAGGTGCTGCCTTGATGACTCCCAGCCCCTGAACTCCCCGTGTGGTGGGGGGGGGGGGGGCTCAGGGGTGGTCTGTCATAGCTACAGCTCTTGAAGCCAATTTTTTCTTGTCTTTTTTTCTCTTTTTCCCTTTTACAGCAGCTGGACTGTGCAACAGCTCCCATCCAGGCCTGCTTTGCAAAGCAAGTGAAAGAGTGTGGGTCCTGCACTGCCATCTATGGTTTGTGCATGCAAAGCACGAGAAGAAAGCATGCAGCAAGCCCACAGGAGAGATCAGGACAGAGGTCTGAGCTGAGGGAAATGTACTGCTACCAACACAGCTGAAAAGGACACGGTCTGCGCAGATGGCACAGAGGAATAAAGAATAAACATTTTAAACACGGCAAAGGTTTTCTTGTTCAAAATAAAAAGACAAGACACAAACAAAGCTGACTTTTACCAGAGATGATCAGGGGAAAGCGCGAACGCAGTCCCCCACTACCACAAATTATGCAGTCGAGTTTCCCGCATTTGGGGAAATCGCAGGGGTCAGCACACCCGGAGTGCAATGGATGAGCCTCGCCCTGGGAGAACCACCTTCATGATCATGGTATCTCCCCTGCCAGGTAAGTATGAGTTGGACTAGGGCCCTGCAAGGCCGCTGCTCGGGCACATCCCCGTCAAGTGAAGGAGGTTTTCCTCATGCGGCGCAAATTAACCTTCGGCTGGGAGCGACAACTGCAGAAAAGCCACAGCTCTGTACGTGGAGCGGAAGGGTGCTCCGAAGCACCCCAAACTTCAAACTGCACGCACAAGTACAAGCACTCCCAGGGTACACTGCAGCAGATAAGATTTGCATACGGTGATGTCATCCAAGCAGTCGGCCAAAGTTGGCCCCAACTGTCGGCTGCGCGTGAAAGGGACAGACAGTACACTCTGCCCCTACGTCTGGCCGAGGCGCGGGGCACAGCGTGCTCTCTCAGGTGCTGCCTTGATGACTCCCAGCCCCTGAACTCCCCGTGTGGTGGTGGGGGGGGGGGGGGGGCTCAGGGGTGGTCTGTCATAGCTACAGGCACTTGAAGCCGATTTTTTCTTGTCTTTTTTCTCTTTTTTCCCTTTTACAGCAGCTGGACTGTTGCAACAGCTCCCATCCAGGCCTGCTTTGCAAAGCAAGTGAAAGAGTGTGGGTCCTGCACTGCCATCTATGGGTTGTGCATGCAAAGCACGAGAAGAAAGCATGCAGCAAGCCCACAGGAGAGATCAGGACAGAGGTCTGAGCTGAGGGAAATGTACTGCTACCAACACAGCTGAAAAGGACACGGTCTGCGCAGATGGCACAGAGGAATAAAGAATAAACATTTTAAACACGCAAAGGTTTTCTTGTTCAAAATAAAAAGACAAGACACAAACAAAGCTGACTTTTACCAGAGATGATCAGGGGAAAGCGCGAACGCAGTCCCCCACTACCACAAATTATGCAGTCGAGTTTCCCGCTTTTGGGGAAATCGCAGGGGTCAGCACACCCGGAGTGCAATGGATGAGCCTCGCCCTGGGAGAACCACCTTCATGATCATGGTATCTCCCCTGCCAGGTAAGTATGAGTTGGACTAGGGCCCTGCAAGGCCGCTGCTCGGCACACCTCCGTCAAGTGAAGGAGTTTTCCTCATGCGGCGCAAATTAACCCTCGGCTGGGGGCGACAACTGCAGAAAAGCCACAGCTCTGTACGTGGAGCGGAAGGGTGCTCCGAAGCACCCCAAACTTCAAACTGCACGCACAAGTACAAGCACTCCCAGGGTACACTGCAGCAGATAAGATTTGCATACGGTGATGTCATCCAGCAGTCGGCCAAAGTTGGCCCCAACTGTCGGCTGCGCGTGAAAAGGGACAGACAGTACACTCTGCCCCTACGACTGGCCGAGGCGAGTGGCACAGCGTGCTCTCTCAGGTGCTGCCTTGATGACTCCCAGCCCCTGACCTCCCCGTGTGGTGGGGGGGAGGGGGGGGGGCTCAGGGGTGGTCTGTCATAGCTACAGCACTTGAAGCCGATTTTTTCTTGTCTTTTTTTCTCTTTTTCCCTTTTACAGCAGCTGGACTGTGCAACAGCTCCCATCCAGGCCTGCTTTGCAAAGCAAGTGAAAGAGTGTGGGTCCTGCACTGCCATCTATGGGTTGTGCATGCAAAGCACGAGAAGAAAGCATGCAGCAAGCCCACAGGAGAGATCAGGACAGAGGTCTGAGCTGAGGGAAATGTACTGCTACCAACACAGCTGAAAAGGACACGGTCTGCGCAGATGGCACAGAGGAATAAAGAATAAACATTTTAAACACGGCAAAGGTTTTCTTGTTCAAAATAAAAAGACAAGACACAAACAAAGCTGACTTTTACCAGAGATGATCAGGGGAAAGCGCGAACGCAGTCCCCACTACCACAAATTATGCAGTCGAGTTTCCCGCATTTGGGGAAATCGCAGGGGTCAGCACACCCGGAGTGCAATGGATGAGCCTCGCCCTGGGAGAACCACCTTCATGATCATGGTATCTCCCCTGCCAGGTAAGTATGAGTGGACTAGGGCCCTGCAAGGCCGCTGCTCGGGCACACCTCCGTCAAGTGAAGGAGGTTTTTCCTCATGCGGCGCAAATTAACCCTCGGCTGGGGGCGACAACTGCAGAAAAGCCACAGCTCTGTACGTGGAGCGGAAGGGTGCTCCGAAGCACCCCAAACTTCAAACTGCACGCACAAGTACAAGCACTCCCAGGGTACACTGCAGCAGATAAGATTTGCATACGGTGATGTCATCCAAGCAGTCGGCCAAAGTTGGCCCCAACTGTCGGCTGCGCGTGAAAAGGGACAGACAGTACACTCTGCCCCTACGACTGGCCGAGGCGAGTGGCACAGCGTGCTCTCTCAGGTGCTGCCTTGATGACTCCCAGCCCCTGACCTCCCCGTGTGGTGGGGGGGAGGGGGGGGGGGCTCAGGGGTGGTCTGTCATAGCTACAGCACTTGAAGCCGATTTTTTCTTGTCTTTTTTTTTTTTTCTCTTTTTCCCTTTTACAGCAGCTGGACTGTGCAACAGCTCCCATCCAGGCCTGCTTTGCAAAGCAAGTGAAAGAGTGTGGGTCCTGCACTGCCATCTATGGGTTGTGCATTGCAAAGCACGAGAAGAAAGCATGCAGCAAACCCACAGGAGAGATCAGGACTGATGTCTGAGCTGAGGGAAATGTACTGCTACCAACACAGCTGAAAAGGAACACGGTCTGCGCAGATGTAACAGAGGAATAAAGAATAAACATTTTAAACACGGCAAAGGTTTTCTTGTTCAAAATAAAAAGACAAGACACAAACAAAGCTGACCTTTTACCAGAGATGATCAGGGGAAAGCGCGAACGCAGTCCCCCACTACCACAAATTATGCAGTCGAGTTTCCCGCATTTGGGGAAATCGCAGGGGTCAGCACACCCGGAGTGCAATGGATGAGCCTCGCCCTGGGAGAAACACCTTCGTGATCATGGTATCTCCCCTGCCAGGTAAGTATGAGTTGGACTAGGGCCCTGCAAGGCCGCTGCTCGGGCACATCCCAGTCAAGTGAAGGAGGTTTTCCTCATGCGGCGCAAATTAACCTTCGGCTGGGGGGCGACAACTGCAGAAAAGCCACAGCTCTGTACGTGGAGCGGAAGGGTGCTCCGAAGCACCCCAAACTTCAAACTGCACGCACAAGTACAAGCACTCCCAGGGTACACTGCAGCAGATAAGATTTGCATACGGTGATGTCATCCAAGCAGTCGGCCAAAGTTGGCCCCAACTGTCGGCTGCGCGTGAAAAGGGACAGACAGTACACTCTGCCCCTACGTCTGGCCGAGGCGCGGGGCAACAGCGTTGCCCTCCTTTAGGTGCTGCCTTGATGACTCCCAGCCCCTGAACTCCCCGTGTGGTGGGGGGGGGGGGGGGGTGGGGGGGCTCAGGGGTGGTCTGTCATAGCTACAGCACTTGAAGCCGATTTTTTCTTGTCTTTTTTTCTCTTTTTCCCTTTTACAGCAGCTGGACTGTGCAACAA
>NC_134402.1:420660742-420782745 GCF_038048845.1 Mixophyes fleayi | reverse complement strand
TATCTCCCCTGCCAGGTAAGTATGAGTTGGACTAGGGCCCTGCAAGGCCGCTGCTCGGGCACACCCCCGTCAAGTGAAGGAGGTTTTCCTCATGCGGCGCAAATTAACCCTCGGCTGGGGGCGACAACTGCAGAAAAGCCACAGCTCTGTACGTGGAGCGGAAGGGTGCTCCGAAGCACCCCAAACTTCAAACTGCACGCACAAGTACAAGCACTCCCAGGGTATACTGCAGCAGATAAGATTTGCATACGGTGATATCATCCAAGCAGTCGGCCAAAGTTGGCCCCAACTGTCGGCTGCGCGTGAAAAGGGACAGATAGTACACTCTGCCCCTACGACTGGCCGAGGTGCGGGGCACAGCGTGCTCTCTCAGGTGCTGCCTTGATGACTCCCAGCCCCTGACCTCCCCGTGTGGTGGGGGGGGGTGGGGGGCTCAGGGGTGGTCTGTCATAGCTACAGCACTTGAAGCCGATTTTTTCTTGTCTTTTTTTCTCTTTTTCCCTTTTACAGCAGCTGGACTGTGCAACAGCTCCCATCCAGGCCTGCTTTGCAAAGCAAGTGAAAGAGTGTGGGTCCTGCACTGCCATCTATGGGTTGTGCATGCAAAGCACGAGAAGAAAGCATGCAGCAAGCCCACAGGAGAGATCAGGACAGAGGTCTGAGCTGAGGGAAATGTACTGCTACCAACACAGCTGAAAAGGACACGGTCTGCGCAGATGGCACAGAGGAATAAAGAATAAACATTTTAAACACGGCAAAGGTTTTCTTGTTCAAAATAAAAAGACAAGACACAAACAAAGCTGACTTTTACCAGAGATAATCAGGGGAAAGCGCGAACGCAGTCCCCCACTACCACAAATTATGCAGTCGAGTTTCCCGCATTTGGGGAAATCGCAGGGGTCAGCACACCCGGAGTGCAATGGATGAGCCTCGCCCTGGGAGAACCACCTTCGTGATCATGGTATCTCCCCTGCCAGGTAAGTATGAGTTGGACTAGGGCCCTGCAAGGCCGCTGCTCGGGCACACCCCCGTCAAGTGAAGGAGGTTTTCCTCATGCGGCGCAAATTAACCCTCGGCTGGGGGCGACAACTGCAGAAAAGCCACAGCTCTGTACGTGGAGCGGAAGGGTGCTCCGAAGCACCCCAAACTTCAAACTGCACGCACAAGTACAAGCACTCCCAGGGTACACTGCAGCAGATAAGATTTGCATACAGTGATATCATCCAAGCAGTCGGCCAAAGTTGGCCCCAACTGTCGGCTGCGCGTGAAAAGGGACAGACAGTACACTCTGCCCCTACGACTGGCCGAGGCGAGGGGCACAGCGTGCTCTCTCAGGTGCTGCCTTGATGACTCCCAGCCCCTGACCTCCCCGTGTGGTGGGGGGGGGGAGGGGGGGGGAGGGGGTGGTCTGTCATAGCTACAGCACTTGAAGCCGATTTTTTCTTGTCTTTTTTTCTCTTTTTCCCTTTTACAGCAGCTGGACTGTGCAACAGCTCCCATCCAGGCCTGCTTTGCAAAGCAAGTGAAAGAGTGTGGGTCCTGCACTGCCATCTATGGGTTGTGCATGCAAAGCACGAGAAGAAAGCATGCAGCAAGCCCACAGGAGAGATCAGGACAGAGGTCTGAGCTGAGGGAAATGTACTGCTACCAACACAGCTGAAAAGGACACGGTCTGCGCAGATGGCACAGAGGAATAAAGAATAAACATTTTAAACACGGCAAAGGTTTTCTTGTTCAAAATAAAAAGACAAGACACAAACAAAGCTGACTTTTACCAGAGATGATCAGGGGAAAGCGCGAACGCAGTCCCCCACTACCACAAATTATGCAGTCGAGTTTCCCGCATTTGGGGAAATCGCAGGGGTCAGCACACCCGGAGTGCAATGGATGAGCCTCGCCCTGGGAGAACCACCTTCATGATCATGGTATCTCCCCTGCCAGGTAAGTATGAGTTGGACTAGGGCCCTGCAAGGCCGCTGCTCGGGCACATCCCAGTCAAGTGAAGGAGGTTTTCCTCATGCGGCGCAAATTAACCTTCGGCTGGGGGCGACAACTGCAGAAAAGCCACAGCTCTGTACGTGGAGCGGAAGGGTGCTCCGAAGCACCCCAAACTTCAAACTGCACGCACAAGTACAAGCACTCCCAGGGTACACTGCAGCAGATAAGATTTGCATACGGTGATGTCATCCAAGCAGTCGGCCAAAGTTGGCCCCAACTGTCGGCTGCGCGTGAAAAGGGACAGACAGTACACTCTGCCCCTACGTCTGGCCGAGGCGCGGGGCACAGCGTGCCCTCCTTTAGGTGCTGCCTTGATGACTCCCAGCCCCTGAACTCCCCGTGTGGTGGGGGGGGGGGGGGGGGTGGGGGGGGCTCAGGGGTGGTCTGTCATAGCTACAGCACTTGAAGCCGATTTTTTCTTGTCTTTTTTTCTCTTTTTCCCTTTTACAGCAGCTGGACTGTGCAACAGCTCCCATCCAGGCCTGCTTTGCAAAGCAAGTGAAAGAGTGTGGGTCCTGCACTGCCATCTATGGGTTGTGCATGCAAAGCACGAGAAGAAAGCATGCAGCAAGCCCACAGGAGAGATCAGGACAGAGGTCTGAGCTGAGGGAAATGTACTGCTACCAACACAGCTGAAAAGGACACGGTCTGCGCAGATGGCACAGAGGAATAAAGAATAAACATTTTAAACACAGCAAAGGTTTTCTTGTTAAAAATAAAAAGACAAGACACAAACAAAGCTGACTTTTACCAGAGATGATCAGGGGAAAGCGCGAACGCAGTCCCCCACTACCACAAATTATGCAGTCGAGTTTCCCGCATTTGGGGAAATCGCAGGGGTCAGCACACCCGGAGTGCAATGGATGAGCCTCGCCCTGGGAGAACCACCTTCGTGATCATGGTATCTCCCCTGCCAGGTAAGTATGAGTTGGACTAGGGCCCTGCAAGGCCGCTGCTCGGGCACACCCCCGTCAAGTGAAGGAGGTTTTCCTCATGCGGCGCAAATTAACCCTCGGCTGGGGGCGACAACTGCAGAAAAGCCACAGCTCTGTACGTGGAGCGGAAGGGTGCTCCGAAGCACCCCAAACTTCAAACTGCACGCACAAGTACAAGCACTCCCAGGGTATACTGCAGCAGATAAGATTTGCATACGGTGATATCATCCAAGCAGTCGGCCAAAGTTGGCCCCAACTGTCGGCTGCGCGTGAAAAGGGACAGATAGTACACTCTGCCCCTACGACTGGCCGAGGTGCGGGGCACAGCGTGCTCTCTCAGGTGCTGCCTTGATGACTCCCAGCCCCTGACCTCCCCGTGTGGTGGGGGGGGGGGGCGGTGGGGGGCTCAGGGGTGGTCTGTCATAGCTACAGCACTTGAAGCCGATTTTTTCTTGTCTTTTTTTTTTTTCTCTTTTTCCCTTTTACAGCAGCTGGACTGTGCAACAGCTCCCATCCAGGCCTGCTTTGCAAAGCAAGTGAAAGAGTGTGGGTCCTGCACTGCCATCTATGGGTTGTGCATGCAAAGCACGAGAAGAAAGCATGCAGCAAGCCCACAGGAGAGATCAGGACAGAGGTCTGAGCTGAGGGAAATGTACTGCTACCAACACAGCTGAAAAGGACACGGTCTGCGCAGATGGCACAGAGGAATAAAGAATAAACATTTTAAACACGGCAAAGGTTTTCTTGTTCAAAATAAAAAGACAAGCCACAAACAAAGCTGACTTTTACCAGAGATGATCAGGGGAAAGCGCGAACGCAGTCCCCCACTACCACAAATTATGCAGTCGAGTTTCCCGCATTTGGGGAAATCGCAGGGGTCAGCACACCCGGAGTGCAATGGATGAGCCTCGCCCTGGGAGAACCACCTTTATGATCATGGTATCTCCCCTGCCAGGTAAGTATGAGTTGGACTAGGGCCCTGCAAGGCCGCTGCTCGGGCACATCCCCGTCAAGTGAAGGAGGTTTTCCTCATGCGGCGCAAATTAACCTTCGGCTGGGGGCGACAACTGCAGAAAAGCCACAGCTCTGTACGTGGAGCGGAAGGGTGCTCCGAAGCACCCCAAACTTCAAACTGCACGCACAAGTACAAGCACTCCCAGGGTACACTGCAGCAGATAAGATTTGCATACGGTGATGTCATCCAAGCAGTCGGCCAAAGTTGGCCCCAACTGTCGGCTGCGCGTGAAAAGGGACAGACAGTACACTCTGCCCCTACGTCTGGCCGAGGCGCGGGGCACAGCGTGCTCTCTCAGGTGCTGCCTTGATGACTCCCAGCCCCTGAACTCCCCGTGTGGTGGGGGGGAGGGGGGGGGGGGGGCTCAGGGGTGGTCTGTCATAGCTACAGCACTTGAAGCCGATTTTTTCTTGTCTTTTTTTTTTTTTCTCTTTTTCCCTTTTACAGCAGCTGGACTGTGCAACAGCTCCCATCCAGGCCTGCTTTGCAAAGCAAGTGAAAGAGTGTGGGTCCTGCACTGCCATCTATGGGTTGTGCATGCAAAGCACGAGAAGAAAGCATGCAGCAAACCCACAGGAGAGATCAGGACTGATGTCTGAGCTGAGGGAAATGTACTGCTACCAACACAGCTGAAAAGGACACGGTCTGCGCAGATGGCACAGAGGAATAAAGAATAAACATTTTAAACACGGCAAAGGTTTTCTTGTTCAAAATAAAAAGACAAGACACAAACAAAGCTGACTTTTACCAGAGATGATCAGGGGAAAGCGCGAACGCAGTCCCCCACTACCACAAATTATGCAGTCGAGTTTCCCGCATTTGGGGAAATCGCAGGGGTCAGCACACCCGGAGTGCAATGGATGAGCCTCGCCCTGGGAGAACCACCTTCGTGATCATGGTATCTCCCCTGCCAGGTAAGTATGAGTTGGACTAGGGCCCTGCAAGGCCGCTGCTCGGGCACATCCCAGTCAAGTGAAGGAGGTTTTCCTCATGCGGCGCAAATTAACCTTCGGCTGGGGGCGACAACTGCAGAAAAGCCACAGCTCTGTACGTGGAGCGGAAGGGTGCTCCGAAGCACCCCAAACTTCAAACTGCACGCACAAGTACAAGCACTCCCAGGGTATACTGCAGCAGATAAGATTTGCATACGGTGATATCATCCAAGCAGTCGGCCAAAGTTGGCCCCAACTGTCGGCTGCGCGTGAAAAGGGACAGATAGTACACTCTGCCCCTACGACTGGCCGAGGTGCGGGGCACAGCGTGCTCTCTCAGGTGCTGCCTTGATGACTCCCAGCCCCTGACCTCCCCGTGTGGTGGGGGGGGTGGGGGGGGGAGGGGGTGGTCTGTCATAGCTACAGCACTTGAAGCCGATTTTTTCTTGTCTTTTTTTCTCTTTTTCCCTTTTACAGCAGCTGGACTGTGCAACAGCTCCCATCCAGGCCTGCTTTGCAAAGCAAGTGAAAGAGTGTGGGTCCTGCACTGCCATCTATGGGTTGTGCATGCAAAGCACGAGAAGAAAGCATGCAGCAAGCCCACAGGAGAGATCAGGACAGAGGTCTGAGCTGAGGGAAATGTACTGCTACCAACACAGCTGAAAAGGACACGGTCTGCGCAGATGGCACAGAGGAATAAAGAATAAACATTTTAAACACGGCAAAGGTTTTCTTGTTCAAAATAAAAAGACAAGACACAAACAAAGCTGACTTTTACCAGAGATGATCAGGGGAAAGCGCGAACGCAGTCCCCCACTACCACAAATTATGCAGTCGAGTTTCCCGCATTTGGGGAAATCGCAGGGGTCAGCACACCCGGAGTGCAATGGATGAGCCTCGCCCTGGGAGAACCACCTTCATGATCATGGTATCTCCCCTGCCAGGTAAGTATGAGTTGGACTAGGGCCCTGCAAGGCCGCTGCTCGGGCACATCCCAGTCAAGTGAAGGAGGTTTTCCTCATGCGGCGCAAATTAACCTTCGGCTGGGGGCGACAACTGCAGAAAAGCCACAGCTCTGTACGTGGAGCGGAAGGGTGCTCCGAAGCACCCCAAACTTCAAACTGCACGCACAAGTACAAGCACTCCCAGGGTACACTGCAGCAGATAAGATTTGCATACGGTGATGTCATCCAAGCAGTCGGCCAAAGTTGGCCCCAACTGTCGGCTGCGCGTGAAAAGGGACAGACAGTACACTCTGCCCCTACGTCTGGCCGAGGCGCGGGGCACAGCGTGCCCTCCTTTAGGTGCTGCCTTGATGACTCCCAGCCCCTGAACTCCCCGTGTGGTGGGGGGGGGGGGGGGGGGGTGGGGGGGGCTCAGGGGTGGTCTGTCATAGCTACAGCACTTGAAGCCGATTTTTTCTTGTCTTTTTTTCTCTTTTTCCCTTTTACAGCAGCTGGACTGTGCAACAGCTCCCATCCAGGCCTGCTTTGCAAAGCAAGTGAAAGAGTGTGGGTCCTGCACTGCCATCTATGGGTTGTGCATGCAAAGCACGAGAAGAAAGCATGCAGCAAGCCCACAGGAGAGATCAGGACAGAGGTCTGAGCTGAGGGAAATGTACTGCTACCAACACAGCTGAAAAGGACACGGTCTGCGCAGATGGCACAGAGGAATAAAGAATAAACATTTTAAACACAGCAAAGGTTTTCTTGTTAAAAATAAAAAGACAAGACACAAACAAAGCTGACTTTTACCAGAGATGATCAGGGGAAAGCGCGAACGCAGTCCCCCACTACCACAAATTATGCAGTCGAGTTTCCCGCATTTGGGGAAATCGCAGGGGTCAGCACACCCGGAGTGCAATGGATGAGCCTCGCCCTGGGAGAACCACCTTCGTGATCATGGTATCTCCCCTGCCAGGTAAGTATGAGTTGGACTAGGGCCCTGCAAGGCCGCTGCTCGGGCACACCCCCGTCAAGTGAAGGAGGTTTTTCCTCATGCGGCGCAAATTAACCCTCGGCTGGGGGCGACAACTGCAGAAAAGCCACAGCTCTGTACGTGGAGCGGAAGGGTGCTCCGAAGCACCCCAAACTTCAAACTGCACGCACAAGTACAAGCACTCCCAGGGTATACTGCAGCAGATAAGATTTGCATACGGTGATATCATCCAAGCAGTCGGCCAAAGTTGGCCCCAACTGTCGGCTGCGCGTGAAAAGGGACAGATAGTACACTCTGCCCCTACGACTGGCCGAGGTGCGGGGCACAGCGTGCTCTCTCAGGTGCTGCCTTGATGACTCCCAGCCCCTGACCTCCCCGTGTGGTGGGGGGGGGGGCGGTGGGGGGCTCAGGGGTGGTCTGTCATAGCTACAGCACTTGAAGCCGATTTTTTCTTGTCTTTTTTTTTTTTCTCTTTTTCCCTTTTACAGCAGCTGGACTGTGCAACAGCTCCCATCCAGGCCTGCTTTGCAAAGCAAGTGAAAGAGTGTGGGTCCTGCACTGCCATCTATGGGTTGTGCATGCAAAGCACGAGAAGAAAGCATGCAGCAAGCCCACAGGAGAGATCAGGACAGAGGTCTGAGCTGAGGGAAATGTACTGCTACCAACACAGCTGAAAAGGACACGGTCTGCGCAGATGGCACAGAGGAATAAAGAATAAACATTTTAAACACGGCAAAGGTTTTCTTGTTCAAAATAAAAAGACAAGCCACAAACAAAGCTGACTTTTACCAGAGATGATCAGGGGAAAGCGCGAACGCAGTCCCCCACTACCACAAATTATGCAGTCGAGTTTCCCGCATTTGGGGAAATCGCAGGGGTCAGCACACCCGGAGTGCAATGGATGAGCCTCGCCCTGGGAGAACCACCTTTATGATCATGGTATCTCCCCTGCCAGGTAAGTATGAGTTGGACTAGGGCCCTGCAAGGCCGCTGCTCGGGCACATCCCCGTCAAGTGAAGGAGGTTTTCCTCATGCGGCGCAAATTAACCTTCGGCTGGGGGCGACAACTGCAGAAAAGCCACAGCTCTGTACGTGGAGCGGAAGGGTGCTCCGAAGCACCCCAAACTTCAAACTGCACGCACAAGTACAAGCACTCCCAGGGTACACTGCAGCAGATAAGATTTGCATACGGTGATGTCATCCAAGCAGTCGGCCAAAGTTGGCCCCAACTGTCGGCTGCGCGTGAAAAGGGACAGACAGTACACTCTGCCCCTACGTCTGGCCGAGGCGCGGGGCACAGCGTGCTCTCTCAGGTGCTGCCTTGATGACTCCCAGCCCCTGAACTCCCCGTGTGGTGGGGGGGAGCTCAGGGGTGGTCTGTCATAGCTACAGCACTTGAAGCCGATTTTTTCTTGTCTTTTTTTTTTTTCTCTTTTTCCCTTTTACAGCAGCTGGACTGTGCAACAGCTCCCATCCAGGCCTGCTTTGCAAAGCAAGTGAAAGAGTGTGGGTCCTGCACTGCCATCTATGGGTTGTGCATGCAAAGCACGAGAAGAAAGCATGCAGCAAGCCCACAGGAGAGATCAGGACAGAGGTCTGAGCTGAGGGAAATGTACTGCTACCAACACAGCTGAAAAGGACACGGTCTGCGCAGATGGCACAGAGGAATAAAGAATAAACATTTTAAACACAGCAAAGGTTTTCTTGTTCAAAATAAAAAGACAAGACACAAACAAAGCTGACTTTTACCAGAGATGATCAGGGGAAAGCGCGAACGCAGTCCCCCACTACCACAAATTATGCAGTCGAGTTTCCCGCATTTGGGGAAATCGCAGGGGTCAGCACACCCGGAGTGCAATGGATGAGCCTCGCCCTGGGAGAACCACCTTCGTGATCATGGTATCTCCCCTGCCAGGTAAGTATGAGTTGGACTAGGGCCCTGCAAGGCCGCTGCTCGGGCACACCCCCGTCAAGTGAAGGAGGTTTTCCTCATGCGGCGCAAATTAACCCTCGGCTGGGGGCGACAACTGCAGAAAAGCCACAGCTCTGTACGTGGAGCGGAAGGGTGCTCCGAAGCACCCCAAACTTCAAACTGCACGCACAAGTACAAGCACTCCCAGGGTATACTGCAGCAGATAAGATTTGCATACGGTGATATCATCCAAGCAGTCGGCCAAAGTTGGCCCCAACTGTCGGCTGCGCGTGAAAAGGGACAGATAGTACACTCTGCCCCTACGACTGGCCGAGGTGTGGGGCACAGCGTGCTCTCTCAGGTGCTGCCTTGATGACTCCCAGCCCCTGACCTCCCCGTGTGGTAGGGGGGGGGGAGGGGGGGGGGAGGGGGTGGTCTGTCATAGCTACAGCACTTGAAGCCGATTTTTTCTTGTCTTTTTTTTTTTTCTCTTTTTCCCTTTTACAGCAGCTGGACTGTGCAACAGCTCCCATCCAGGCCTGCTTTGCAAAGCAAGTGAAAGAGTGTGGGTCCTGCACTGCCATCTATGGGTTGTGCATGCAAAGCACGAGAAGAAAGCATGCAGCAAGCCCACAGGAGAGATCAGGACAGAGGTCTGAGCTGAGGGAAATGTACTGCTGCCAACACAGCTGAAAAGGACACGGTCTGCGCAGATGGCACAGAGGAATAAAGAATAAACATTTTAAACACGGCAAAGGTTTTCTTGTTCAAAATAAAAAAACAAGACACAAACAAAGCTGACTTTTACCAGAGATGATCAGGGGAAAGCGCGAACGCAGTCCCCCACTACCACAAATTATGCAGTCGAGTTTCCCGCATTTGGGGAAATCGCAGGGGTCAGCACACCCGGAGTGCAATGGATGAGCCTCGCCCTGGGAGAACCACCTTCGTGATCATGGTATCTCCCCTGCCAGGTAAGTATGAGTTGGACTAGGGCCCTGCAAGGCCGCTGCTCGGGCACATCCCAGTCAAGTGAAGGAGGTTTTCCTCATGCGGCGCAAATTAACCTTCGGCTGGGGGCGACAACTGCAGAAAAGCCACAGCTCTGTACGTGGAGCGGAAGGGTGCTCCGAAGCACCCCAAACTTCAAACTGCACGCACAAGTACAAGCACTCCCAGAGTACACTGCAGCAGATAAGATTTGCATACGGTGATGTCATCCAAGCAGTCGGCCAAAGTTGGCCCCAACTGTCGGCTGCGCGTGAAAAGGGACAGACAGTACACTCTGCCCCTACGTCTGGCCGAGGCGCGGGGCACAGCGTGCCCTCCTTTAGGTGCTGCCTTGATGACTCCCAGCCCCTGAACTCCCCGTGTGGTGGGGGGGGGGGGGGGGTGGGGGGGCTCAGGGGTGGTCTGTCATAGCTACAGCACTTGAAGCCGATTTTTTCTTGTCTTTTTTTCTCTTTTTCCCTTTTACAGCAGCTGGACTGTGCAACAGCTCCCATCCAGGCCTGCTTTGCAAAGCAAGTGAAAGAGTGTGGGTCCTGCACTGCCATCTATGGGTTGTGCATGCAAAGCACGAGAAGAAAGCATGCAGCAAGCCCACAGGAGAGATCAGGACAGAGGTCTGAGCTGAGGGAAATGTACTGCTACCAACACAGCTGAAAAGGACACGGTCTGCGCAGATGGCACAGAGGAATAAAGAATAAACATTTTAAACACAGCAAAGGTTTTCTTGTTCAAAATAAAAAGACAAGACACAAACAAAGCTGACTTTTACCAGAGATGATCAGGGGAAAGCGCGAACGCAGTCCCCCACTACCACAAATTATGCAGTCGAGTTTCCCGCATTTGGGGAAATCGCAGGGGTCAGCACACCCGGAGTGCAATGGATGAGCCTCGCCCTGGGAGAACCACCTTCGTGATCATGGTATCTCCCCTGCCAGGTAAGTATGAGTTGGACTAGGGCCCTGCAAGGCCGCTGCTCGGGCACACCCCCGTCAAGTGAAGGAGGTTTTCCTCATGCGGCGCAAATTAACCCTCGGCTGGGGGCGACAACTGCAGAAAAGCCACAGCTCTGTACGTGGAGCGGAAGGGTGCTCCGAAGCACCCCAAACTTCAAACTGCACGCACAAGTACAAGCACTCCCAGGGTATACTGCAGCAGATAAGATTTGCATACGGTGATATCATCCAAGCAGTCGGCCAAAGTTGGCCCCAACTGTCGGCTGCGCGTGAAAAGGGACAGATAGTACACTCTGCCCCTACGACTGGCCGAGGTGTGGGGCACAGCGTGCTCTCTCAGGTGCTGCCTTGATGACTCCCAGCCCCTGACCTCCCCGTGTGGTAGGGGGGGGGAGGGGGGGGGGAGGGGGTGGTCTGTCATAGCTACAGCACTTGAAGCCGATTTTTTCTTGTCTTTTTTTTTTTTCTCTTTTTCCCTTTTACAGCAGCTGGACTGTGCAACAGCTCCCATCCAGGCCTGCTTTGCAAAGCAAGTGAAAGAGTGTGGGTCCTGCACTGCCATCTATGGGTTGTGCATGCAAAGCACGAGAAGAAAGCATGCAGCAAGCCCACAGGAGAGATCAGGACAGAGGTCTGAGCTGAGGGAAATGTACTGCTGCCAACACAGCTGAAAAGGACACGGTCTGCGCAGATGGCACAGAGGAATAAAGAATAAACATTTTAAACACGGCAAAGGTTTTCTTGTTCAAAATAAAAAAACAAGACACAAACAAAGCTGACTTTTACCAGAGATGATCAGGGGAAAGCGCGAACGCAGTCCCCCACTACCACAAATTATGCAGTCGAGTTTCCCGCATTTGGGGAAATCGCAGGGGTCAGCACACCCGGAGTGCAATGGATGAGCCTCGCCCTGGGAGAACCACCTTCGTGATCATGGTATCTCCCCTGCCAGGTAAGTATGAGTTGGACTAGGGCCCTGCAAGGCCGCTGCTCGGGCACACCCCCGTCAAGTGAAGGAGGTTTTCCTCATGCGGCGCAAATTAACCCTCGGCTGGGGGCGACAACTGCAGAAAAGCCACAGCTCTGTACGTGGAGCGGAAGGGTGCTCCGAAGCACCCCAAACTTCAAACTGCACGCACAAGTACAAGCACTCCCAGGGTATACTGCAGCAGATAAGATTTGCATACGGTGATATCATCCAAGCAGTCGGCCAAAGTTGGCCCCAACTGTCGGCTGCGCGTGAAAAGGGACAGATAGTACACTCTGCCCCTACGACTGGCCGAGGTGCGGGGCACAGCGTGCTCTCTCAGGTGCTGCCTTGATGACTCCCAGCCCCTGACCTCCCCGTGTGGTGGGGGGGGGTGGGGGGCTCAGGGGTGGTCTGTCATAGCTACAGCACTTGAAGCCGATTTTTTCTTGTCTTTTTTTTTTTTCTCTTTTTCCCTTTTACAGCAGCTGGACTGTGCAACAGCTCCCATCCAGGCCTGCTTTGCAAAGCAAGTGAAAGAGTGTGGGTCCTGCACTGCCATCTATGGGTTGTGCATGCAAAGCACGAGAAGAAAGCATGCAGCAAACCCACAGGAGAGATCAGGACAGAGGTCTGAGCTGAGGGAAATGTACTGCTACCAATACAGCTGAAAAGGACACGGTCTGCGCAGATGGAACAGAGGAATAAAGATTAAACATTTTAAACACGGCAAAGGTTTTCTTGTTCAAAATAAAAAGACAAGACACAAACAAAGCTGACTTTTACCAGAGATGATCAGGGGAAAGCGCGAACGCAGTCCCCCACTACCACAAATTATGCAGTCGAGTTTCCCGCATTTGGGGAAATCGCAGGGGTCAGCACACCCGGAGTGCAATGGATGAGCCTCGCCCTGGGAGAACCACCTTCGTGATCATGGTATCTCCCCTGCCAGGTAAGTATGAGTTGGACTAGGGCCCTGCAAGGCCGCTGCTCGGGCACACCCCCGTCAAGTGAAGGTGGTTTTCCTCATGCGGCGCAAATTAACCCTCGGCAGGGGGCGACAACTGCAGAAAAGCCACAGCTCTGTACGTGGAGCGGAAGGGTGCTCCAAAGCACCCCAAACTTCAAACTGCACGCACAAGTACAAGCACTCCCAGGGTATACTGCAGCAGATAAGATTTGCATACGGTGATATCATCCAAGCAGTCGGCCAAAGTTGGCCCCAACTGTCGGCTGCGCGTGAAAAGGGACAGACAGTACACTCTGCCCCTACGACTGGCCGAGGCGAGGGGCACAGCGTGCTCTCTCAGGTGCTGCCTTGATGACTCCCAGCCCCTGACCTCCCCGTGTGGTGGGGGGCTCAGGGGTGGTCTGTCATAGCTACAGCACTTGAAGCCGATTTTTTCTTGTCTTTTTTTTTTTTTCTCTTTTTCCCTTTTACAGCAGCTGGACTGTGCAACAGCTCCCATCCAGGCCTGCTTTGCAAAGCAAGTGAAAGAGTGTGGGTCCTGCACTGCCATCTATGGGTTGTGCATTCAAAGCACGAGAAGAAAGCATGCAGCAAGCCCACAGGAGAGATCAGGACAGAGGTCTGAGCTGAGGGAAATGTACTGCTACCAACACAGCTGAAAAGGACACGGTCTGCGCAGATGGCACAGAGGAATAAAGAATAAACATTTTAAACACGGCAAAGGTTTTCTTGTTCAAAATAAAAAGACAAGACACAAACAAAGCTGACTTTTACCAGAGATGATCAGGGGAAAGCGCGAACGCAGTCCCCCACTACCACAAATTATGCAGTCGAGTTTCCCGCATTTGGGGAAATCGCAGGGGTCAGCACACCCAGAGTGCAATGGATGAGCCTCGCCCTGGGAGAACCACCTTCGTGATCATGGTATCTCCCCTGCCAGGTAAGTATGAGTTGGACTAGGGCCCTGCAAGGCCGCTGCTCGGGCACACCCCCATCAAGTGAAGGAGGTTTTCCTCATGCGGCGCAAATTAACCCTCGGCTGGGGGCGACAACTGCAGAAAAGCCACAGCTCTGTACGTGGAGCGGAAGGGTGCTCCGAAGCACCCCAAACGTCAAACTGCACGCACAAGTACAAGCACTCCCAGGGTACACTGCAGCAGATAAGATTTGCATACGGTGATATCATCCAAGCAGTCGGCCAAAGTTGGCCCCAACTGTCGGCTGCGCGTGAAAAGGGACAGACAGTACACTCTGCCCCTACGACTGGCCGAGGCGAGGGGCACAGCGTGCTCTCTCAGGTGCTGCCTTGATGACTCCCAGCCCCTGACCTCCCCGTGTGGTGGGGGGCTCAGGGGTGGTCTGTCATAGCTACAGCACTTGAAGCCGATTTTTTCTTGTCTTTTTTTTTTTTTTCTCTTTTTCCCTTTTACAGCAGCTGGACTGTGCAACAGCTCCCATCCAGGCCTGCTTTGCAAAGCAAGTGAAAGAGTGTGGGTCCTGCACTGCCATCTATGGGTTGTGCATGCAAAGCACGAGAAGAAAGCATGCAGCAAGCCCACAGGAGAGATCAGGACAGAGGTCTGAGCTGAGGCAAATGTACTGCTACCAACACAGCTGAAAAGGACACGGTCTGCGCAGATGGCACAGAGGAATAAAGAATAAACATTTTAAACACGGCAAAGGTTTTCTTGTTCAAAATAAAAAGACAAGACACAAACAAAGCTGACTTTTACCAGAGATGATCAGGGGAAAGCGCGAACGCAGTCCCCCACTACCACAAATTATGCAGTCGAGTTTCCCGCATTTGGGGAAATCGCAGGGGTCAGCACACCCGGAGTGCAATGGATGAGCCTCGCCCTGGGAGAACCACCTTCGTGATCATGGTATCTCCCCTGCCAGGTAAGTATGAGTTGGACTAGGGCCCTGCAAGGCCGCTGCTCGGGCACACCCCCGTCAAGTGAAGGAGGTTTTCCTCATGCGGCGCAAATTAACCCTCGGCTGGGGGCGACAACTGCAGAAAAGCCACAGCTCTGTACGTGGAGCGGAAGGGTGCTCCGAAGCACCCCAAACTTCAAACTGCACGCACAAGTACAAGCACTCCCAGGGTATACTGCAGCAGATAAGATTTGCATACGGTGATATCATCCAAGCAGTCGGCCAAAGTTGGCCCCAACTGTCGGCTGCGCGTGAAAAGGGACAGACAGTACACTCTGCCCCTACGACTGGCCGAGGCGAGGGGCACAGCGTGCTCTCTCAGGTGCTGCCTTGATGACTGCCAGCCCCTGACCACCCCGTGTGGTGGGGGGCTCAGGGGTGGTCTGTCATAGCTACAGCACTTGAAGCCGATTTTTTCTTGTCTTTTTTTCTCTTTTTCCCTTTTACAGCAGCTGGACTGTGCAACAGCTCCCATCCAGGCCTGCTTTGCAAAGCAAGTGAAAGAGTGTGGGTCCTGCACTGCCATCTATGGGTTGTGCATGCAAAGCACAAGAAGAAAGCATGCAGCAAGCCCACAGGAGAGATCAGGACAGAGGTCTGAGCTGAGGGAAATGTACTGCTACCAACACAGCTGAAAAGGACACGGTCTGCGCAGATGGCACAGAGGAATAAAGAATAAACATTTTAAACACGGCAAAGGTTTTCTTGTTCAAAATAAAAAGACAAGACACAAACAAAGCTGACTTTTACCAGAGATGATCAGGGGAAAGCGCGAACGCAGTCCCCCACTACCATAAATTATGCAGTCGAGTTTCCCACATTTGGGGAAATCGCAGGGGTCAGCACACCCGGAGTGCAATGGATGAGCCTCGCCCTGGGAGAACCACCTTCGTGATCATGGTATCTCCCCTGCCAGGTAAGTATGAGTTGGACTAGGGCCCTGCAAGGCCGCTGCTCGGGCACACCCCCGTCAAGTGAAGGAGGTTTTCCTCATGCGGCGCAAATTAACCCTCGGCTGGGGGCGTCAACTGCAGAAAAGCCACAGCTCTGTACGTGGAGCGGAAGGGTGCTCCGAAGCACCCCAAACTTCAAACTGCACGCACAAGTACAAGCACTCCCAGGGTATACTGCAGCAGATAAGATTTGCATACGGTGATATCATCCAAGCAGTCGGCCAAAGTTGGCCCCAACTGTCGGCTGCGCGTGAAAAGGGACAGATAGTACACTCTGCCCCTACGACTGGCCGAGGTGCGGGGCACAGCGTGCTCTCTCAGGTGCTGCCTTGATGACTCCCAGCCCCTGACCTCCCCGTGTGGTGGGGGGGGTGGGGGGCTCAGGGGTGGTCTGTCATAGCTACAGCACTTGAAGCCGATTTTTTCTTGTCTTTTTTTTTTTTCTCTTTTTCCCTTTTACAGCAGCTGGACTGTGCAACAGCTCCCATCCAGGCCTGCTTTGCAAAGCAAGTGAAAGAGTGTGGGTCCTGCACTGCCATCTATGGGTTGTGCATGCAAAGCACGAGAAGAAAGCATGCAGCAAGCCCACAGGAGAGATCAGGACAGAGGTCTGAGCTGAGGGAAATGTACTGCTACCAACACAGCTGAAAAGGACACGGTCTGCGCAGATGGCACAGAGGAATAAAGAATAAACATTTTAAACACGGCAAAGGTTTTCTTGTTCAAAATAAAAAGACAAGACACAAACAAAGCTGACTTTTACCAGAGATAATCAGGGGAAAGCGCGAACGCAGTCCCCCACTACCACAAATTATGCAGTCGAGTTTCCCGCATTTGGGGAAATCGCAGGGGTCAGCACACCCAGAGTGCAATGGATGAGCCTCGCCCTGGGAGAACCACCTTCGTGATCATGGTATCTCCCCTGCCAGGTAAGTATGAGTTGGACTAGGGCCCTGCAAGGCCGCTGCTCGGGCACACCCCCGTCAAGTGAAGGAGGTTTTCCTCATGCGGCGCAAATTAACCCTCGGCTGGGGGCGACAACTGCAGAAAAGCCACAGCTCTGTACGTGGAGCGGAAGGGTGCTCCGAAGCACCCCAAACTTCAAACTGCACGCACAAGTACAAGCACTCCCAGGGTATACTGCAGCAGATAAGATTTGCATACGGTGATATCATCCAAGCAGTCGGCCAAAGTTGGCCCCAACTGTCGGCTGCGCGTGAAAAGGGACAGACAGTACACTCTGCCCCTACGACTGGCCGAGGCGAGGGGCACAGCGTGCTCTCTCAGGTGCTGCCTTGATGACTGCCAGCCCCTGACCACCCCGTGTGGTGGGGGGCTCAGGGGTGGTCTGTCATAGCTACAGCACTTGAAGCCGATTTTTTCTTGTCTTTTTTTCTCTTTTTCCCTTTTACAGCAGCTGGACTGTGCAACAGCTCCCATCCAGGCCTGCTTTGCAAAGCAAGTGAAAGAGTGTGGGTCCTGCACTGCCATCTATGGGTTGTGCATGCAAAGCACAAGAAGAAAGCATGCAGCAAGCCCACAGGAGAGATCAGGACAGAGGTCTGAGCTGAGGGAAATGTACTGCTACCAACACAGCTGAAAAGGACACGGTCTGCGCAGATGGCACAGAGGAATAAAGAATAAACATTTTAAACACGGCAAAGGTTTTCTTGTTCAAAATAAAAAGACAAGACACAAACAAAGCTGACTTTTACCAGAGATGATCAGGGGAAAGCGCGAACGCAGTCCCCCACTACCACAAATTATGCAGTCGAGTTTCCCACATTTGGGGAAATCGCAGGGGTCAGCACACCCGGAGTGCAATGGATGAGCCTCGCCCTGGGAGAACCACCTTCGTGATCATGGTATCTCCCCTGCCAGGTAAGTATGAGTTGGACTAGGGCCCTGCAAGGCCGCTGCTCGGGCACACCCCCGTCAAGTGAAGGAGGTTTTCCTCATGCGGCGCAAATTAACCCTCGGCTGGGGGCGTCAACTGCAGAAAAGCCACAGCTCTGTACGTGGAGCGGAAGGGTGCTCCGAAGCACCCCAAACTTCAAACTGCACGCACAAGTACAAGCACTCCCAGGGTATACTGCAGCAGATAAGATTTGCATACGGTGATATCATCCAAGCAGTCGGCCAAAGTTGGCCCCAACTGTCGGCTGCGCGTGAAAAGGGACAGATAGTACACTCTGCCCCTACGACTGGCCGAGGTGCGGGGCACAGCGTGCTCTCTCAGGTGCTGCCTTGATGACTCCCAGCCCCTGACCTCCCCATGTGGTGGGGGGGGTGGGGGGCTCAGGGGTGGTCTGTCATAGCTACAGCACTTGAAGCCGATTTTTTCTTGTCTTTTTTTTTTTTCTCTTTTTCCCTTTTACAGCAGCTGGACTGTGCAACAGCTCCCATCCAGGCCTGCTTTGCAAAGCAAGTGAAAGAGTGTGGGTCCTGCACTGCCATCTATGGGTTGTGCATGCAAAGCACGAGAAGAAAGCATGCAGCAAGCCCACAGGAGAGATCAGGACAGAGGTCTGAGCTGAGGGAAATGTACTGCTACCAACACAGCTGAAAAGGACACGGTCTGCGCAGATGGCACAGAGGAATAAAGAATAAACATTTTAAACACGGCAAAGGTTTTCTTGTTCAAAATAAAAAGACAAGACACAAACAAAGCTGACTTTTACCAGAGATAATCAGGGGAAAGCGCGAACGCAGTCCCCCACTACCACAAATTATGCAGTCGAGTTTCCCGCATTTGGGGAAATCGCAGGGGTCAGCACACCCGGAGTGCAATGGATGAGCCTCGCCCTGGGAGAACCACCTTCGTGATCATGGTATCTCCCCTGCCAGGTAAGTATGAGTTGGACTAGGGCCCTGCAAGGCCGCTGCTCGGGCACACCCCCGTCAAGTGAAGGTGGTTTTCCTCATGCGGCGCAAATTAACCCTCGGCAGGGGGCGACAACTGCAGAAAAGCCACAGCTCTGTAAGTGGAGCGGAAGGGTGCTCCGAAGCACCCCAAACTTCAAACTGCACGCACAAGTACAAGCACTCCCAGGGTACACTGCAGCAGATAAGATTTGCATACGGTGATATCATCCAAGCAGTCGGCCAAAGTTGGCCCCAACTGTCGGCTGCGCGTGAAAAGGGACAGATAGTACACTCTGCCCCTACGACTGGCCGAGGCGCGGGGCACAGCGTGCTCTCTCAGGTGCTGCCTTGATGACTCCCAGCCCCTGACCTCCCCGTGTGGTGGGGGGGGGGGGGGCTCAGGGGTGGTCTGTCATAGCTACAGCACTTGAAGCCGATTTTTTCTTGTCTTTTTTTTTTTTCTCTTTTTCCCTTTTACAGCAGCTGGACTGTGCAACAGCTCCCATCCAGGCCTGCTTTGCAAAGCAAGTGAAAGAGTGTGGGTCCTGCACTGCCATCTATGGCTTGTGCATGCAAAGCACGAGAAGAAAGCATGCAGCAAGCCCACAGGAGAGATCAGGACAGAGGTCTGAGCTGAGGGAAATGTACTGCTACCAACACAGCTGAAAAGGACACGGTCTGCGCAGATGGCACAGAGGAATAAAGAATAAACATTTTAAACACGGCAAAGGTTTTCTTGTTCAAAATAAAAAGACAAGACACAAACAAAGCTGACTTTTACCAGAGATGATCAGGGGAAAGCGCGAACGCAGTCCCCCACTACCACAAATTATGCAGTCGAGTTTCCCGCATTTGGGGAAATCGCAGGGGTCAGCACACCCAGAGTGCAATGGATGAGCCTCGCCCTGGGAGAACCACCTTCGTGATCATGGTATCTCCCCTGCCAGGTAAGTATGAGTTGGACTAGGGCCCTGCAAGGCCGCTGCTCGGGCACACCCCCATCAAGTGAAGGAGGTTTTCCTCATGCGGCGCAAATTAACCCTCGGCTGGGGGCGACAACTGCAGAAAAGCCACAGCTCTGTACGTGGAGCGGAAGGGTGCTCCGAAGCACCCCAAACTTCAAACTGCACGCACAAGTACAAGCACTCCCAGGGTACACTGCAGCAGATAAGATTTGCATACGGTGATATCATCCAAGCAGTCGGCCAAAGTTGGCCCCAACTGTCGGCTGCGCGTGAAAAGGGACAGACAGTACACTCTGCCCCTACGACTGGCCGAGGCGAGGGGCACAGCGTGCTCTCTCAGGTGCTGCCTTGATGACTCCCAGCCCCTGACCTCCCCGTGTGGTGGGGGGCTCAGGGGTGGTCTGTCATAGCTACAGCACTTGAAGCCGATTTTTTCTTGTCTTTTTTTTTTTTTCTCTTTTTCCCTTTTACAGCAGCTGGACTGTGCAACAGCTCCCATCCAGGCCTGCTTTGCAAAGCAAGTGAAAGAGTGTGGGTCCTGCACTGCCATCTATGGGTTGTGCATGCAAAGCACGAGAAGAAAGCATGCAGCAAGCCCACAGGAGAGATCAGGACAGAGGTCTGAGCTGAGGCAAATGTACTGCTACCAACACAGCTGAAAAGGACACGGTCTGCGCAGATGGCACAGAGGAATAAAGAATAAACATTTTAAACACGGCAAAAGTTTTCTTGTTCAAAATAAAAAGACAAGACACAAACAAAGCTGACTTTTACCAGAGATGATCAGGGGAAAGCGCGAACGCAGTCCCCCACTACCACAAATTATGCAGTCGAGTTTCCCGCATTTGGGGAAATCGCAGGGGTCAGCACACCCGGAGTGCAATGGATGAGCCTCGCCCTGGGAGAACCACCTTCGTGATCATGGTATCTCCCCTGCCAGGTAAGTATGAGTTGGACTAGGGCCCTGCAAGGCCGCTGCTCGGGCACACCCCCGTCAAGTGAAGGAGGTTTTCCTCATGCGGCGCAAATTAACCCTCGGCTGGGGGCGACAACTGCAGAAAAGCCACAGCTCTGTACGTGGAGCGGAAGGGTGCTCCGAAGCACCCCAAACTTCAAACTGCACGCACAAGTACAAGCACTCCCAGGGTATACTGCAGCAGATAAGATTTGCATACGGTGATATCATCCAAGCAGTCGGCCAAAGTTGGCCCCAACTGTCGGCTGCGCGTGAAAAGGGACAGACAGTACACTCTGCCCCTACGACTGGCCGAGGCGAGGGGCACAGCGTGGTCTCTCAGGTGCTGCCTTGATGACTGCCAGCCCCTGACCACCCCGTGTGGTGGGGGGCTCAGGGGTGGTCTGTCATAGCTACAGCACTTGAAGCCGATTTTTTCTTGTCTTTTTTTCTCTTTTTCCCTTTTACAGCAGCTGGACTGTGCAACAGCTCCCATCCAGGCCTGCTTTGCAAAGCAAGTGAAAGAGTGTGGGTCCTGCACTGCCATCTATGGGTTGTGCATGCAAAGCACAAGAAGAAAGCATGCAGCAAGCCCACAGGAGAGATCAGGACAGAGGTCTGAGCTGAGGGAAATGTACTGCTACCAACACAGCTGAAAAGGACACGGTCTGCGCAGATGGCACAGAGGAATAAAGAATAAACATTTTAAACACGGCAAAGGTTTTCTTGTTCAAAATAAAAAGACAAGACACAAACAAAGCTGACTTTTACCAGAGATGATCAGGGGAAAGCGCGAACGCAGTCCCCCACTACCACAAATTATGCAGTCGAGTTTCCCACATTTGGGGAAATCGCAGGGGTCAGCACACCCGGAGTGCAATGGATGAGCCTCGCCCTGGGAGAACCACCTTCGTGATCATGGTATCTCCCCTGCCAGGTAAGTATGAGTTGGACTAGGGCCCTGCAAGGCCGCTGCTCGGGCACACCCCCGTCAAGTGAAGGAGGTTTTCCTCATGCGGCGCAAATTAACCCTCGGCTGGGGGCGTCAACTGCAGAAAAGCCACAGCTCTGTACGTGGAGCGGAAGGGTGCTCCGAAGCACCCCAAACTTCAAACTGCACGCACAAGTACAAGCACTCCCAGGGTATACTGCAGCAGATAAGATTTGCATACGGTGATATCATCCAAGCAGTCGGCCAAAGTTGGCCCCAACTGTCGGCTGCGCGTGAAAAGGGACAGACAGTACACTCTGCCCCTACGACTGGCCGAGGCGAGGGGCACAGCGTGCTCTCTCAGGTGCTGCCTTGATGACTCCCAGCCCCTGACCTCCCCGTGTTGTGGGGGGGGAGGGGGGGGCTCAGGGGTGGTCTGTCATAGCTACAGCACTTGAAGCCGATTTTTTCTTGTCTTTTTTTTTTTTCTCTTTTTCCCTTTTACAGCAGCTGGACTGTGCAACAGCTCCCATCCAGGCCTGCTTTGCAAAGCAAGTGAAAGAGTGTGGGTCCTGCACTGCCATCTATGGGTTGTGCATGCAAAGCACGAGAAGAAAGCATGCAGCAAGCCCACAGGAGAGATCAGGACAGAGGTCTGAGCTGAGGGAAATGTACTGCTACCAACACAGCTAAAAAGGACACGGTCTGCGCAGATGGCAAAGAGGAATAAAGAATAAACATTTTAAACACGGCAAAGGTTTTCTTGTTCAAAATAAAAAGACAAGACACAAACAAAGCTGACTTTTACCAGAGATGATCAGGGGAAAGCGCGAACGCAGTCCCCCACTACCACAAATTATGCAGTCGAGTTTCCCGCATTTGGGGAAATCGCAGGGGTCAGCACACCCGGAGTGCAATGGATGAGCCTCGCCCTGGGAGAACCACCTTCGTGATCATGGTATCTCCCCTGCCAGGTAAGTATGAGTTGGACTAGGGCCCTGCAAGGCCGCTGCTCGGGCACACCCCCGTCAAGTGAAGGAGGTTTTCCTCATGCGGCGCAAATTAACCCTCGGCTGGGGGCGACAACTGCAGAAAAGCCACAGCTCTGTACGTGGAGCGGAAGGGTGCTCCGAAGCACCCCAGACTTCAAACTGCACGCACAAGTACAAGCACTCCCAGGGTATACTGCAGCAGATAAGATTTGCATACGGTGATATCATCCAAGCAGTCGGCCAAAGTTGGCCCCAACTGTCGGCTGCGCGTGAAAAGGGACAGACAGTACACTCTGCCCCTACGACTGGCCGAGGCGAGGGGCACAGCGTGCTCTCTCAGGTGCTGCCTTGATGACTCCCAGCCCCTGACCTCCCCGTGTGGTGGGGGGGGGAGGGGGGGGGGCTCAGGGGTGGTCTGTCATAGCTACAGCACTTGAAGCCGATTTTTTCTTGTCTTTTTTTCTCTTTTTCCCTTTTACAGCAGCTGGACTGTGCAACAGCTCCCATCCAGGCCTGCTTTGCAAAGCAAGTGAAAGAGTGTGGGTCCTGCACTGCCATCTATGGGTTGTGCATGCAAAGCACGAGAAGAAAG
Organism: Mixophyes fleayi; assembly: GCF_038048845.1. Taxonomy (NCBI): domain Eukaryota; kingdom Metazoa; phylum Chordata; class Amphibia; order Anura; family Limnodynastidae; genus Mixophyes; species Mixophyes fleayi. The sequence continues at coordinate 420,759,926 of NC_134402.1, read as the reverse complement.
CATGCAGCAAGCCCACAGGAGAGATCAGGACAGAGGTCTGAGCTGAGGCAAATGTACTGCTACCAACACAGCTGAAAAGGACACGGTCTGCGCAGATGGCACAGAGGAATAAAGAATAAACATTTTAAACACGGCAAAAGTTTTCTTGTTCAAAATAAAAAGACAAGACACAAACAAAGCTGACTTTTACCAGAGATGATCAGGGGAAAGCGCGAACGCAGTCCCCCACTACCACAAATTATGCAGTCGAGTTTCCCGCATTTGGGGAAATCGCAGGGGTCAGCACACCCGGAGTGCAATGGATGAGCCTCGCCCTGGGAGAACCACCTTCGTGATCATGGTATCTCCCCTGCCAGGTAAGTATGAGTTGGACTAGGGCCCTGCAAGGCCGCTGCTCGGGCACACCCCCGTCAAGTGAAGGAGGTTTTCCTCATGCGGCGCAAATTAACCCTCGGCTGGGGGCGACAACTGCAGAAAAGCCACAGCTCTGTACGTGGAGCGGAAGGGTGCTCCGAAGCACCCCAAACTTCAAACTGCACGCACAAGTACAAGCACTCCCAGGGTATACTGCAGCAGATAAGATTTGCATACGGTGATATCATCCAAGCAGTCGGCCAAAGTTGGCCCCAACTGTCGGCTGCGCGTGAAAAGGGACAGACAGTACACTCTGCCCCTACGACTGGCCGAGGCGAGGGGCACAGCGTGGTCTCTCAGGTGCTGCCTTGATGACTGCCAGCCCCTGACCACCCCGTGTGGTGGGGGGCTCAGGGGTGGTCTGTCATAGCTACAGCACTTGAAGCCGATTTTTTCTTGTCTTTTTTTCTCTTTTTCCCTTTTACAGCAGCTGGACTGTGCAACAGCTCCCATCCAGGCCTGCTTTGCAAAGCAAGTGAAAGAGTGTGGGTCCTGCACTGCCATCTATGGGTTGTGCATGCAAAGCACAAGAAGAAAGCATGCAGCAAGCCCACAGGAGAGATCAGGACAGAGGTCTGAGCTGAGGGAAATGTACTGCTACCAACACAGCTGAAAAGGACACGGTCTGCGCAGATGGCACAGAGGAATAAAGAATAAACATTTTAAACACGGCAAAGGTTTTCTTGTTCAAAATAAAAAGACAAGACACAAACAAAGCTGACTTTTACCAGAGATGATCAGGGGAAAGCGCGAACGCAGTCCCCCACTACCACAAATTATGCAGTCGAGTTTCCCACATTTGGGGAAATCGCAGGGGTCAGCACACCCGGAGTGCAATGGATGAGCCTCGCCCTGGGAGAACCACCTTCGTGATCATGGTATCTCCCCTGCCAGGTAAGTATGAGTTGGACTAGGGCCCTGCAAGGCCGCTGCTCGGGCACACCCCCGTCAAGTGAAGGAGGTTTTCCTCATGCGGCGCAAATTAACCCTCGGCTGGGGGCGACAACTGCAGAAAAGCCACAGCTCTGTACGTGGAGCGGAAGGGTGCTCCGAAGCACCCCAGACTTCAAACTGCACGCACAAGTACAAGCACTCCCAGGGTATACTGCAGCAGATAAGATTTGCATACGGTGATATCATCCAAGCAGTCGGCCAAAGTTGGCCCCAACTGTCGGCTGCGCGTGAAAAGGGACAGACAGTACACTCTGCCCCTACGACTGGCCGAGGCGAGGGGCACAGCGTGCTCTCTCAGGTGCTGCCTTGATGACTCCCAGCCCCTGACCTCCCCGTGTGGTGGGGGGGGGAGGGGGGGGGGCTCAGGGGTGGTCTGTCATAGCTACAGCACTTGAAGCCGATTTTTTCTTGTCTTTTTTTCTCTTTTTCCCTTTTACAGCAGCTGGACTGTGCAACAGCTCCCATCCAGGCCTGCTTTGCAAAGCAAGTGAAAGAGTGTGGGTCCTGCACTGCCATCTATGGGTTGTGCATGCAAAGCACGAGAAGAAAGCATGCAGCAAGCCCACAGGAGAGATCAGGACAGAGGTCTGAGCTGAGGGAAATGTACTGCTACCAACACAGCTGAAAAGGATACGGTCTGCGCAGATGGCACAGAGGAATAAAGAATAAACATTTTAAACACGGCAAAGGTTTTCTTGTTCAAAATAAAAAGACAAGACACAAACAAAGCTGACTTTTACCAGAGATGATCAGGGGAAAGCGCGAACGCAGTCCCCCACTACCACAAATTATGCAGTCGAGTTTCCCGCATTTGGGGAAATCGCAGGGGTCAGCACACCCGGAGTGCAATGGATGAGCCTTGCCCTGGGAGAACCACCTTCGTGATCATGGTATCTCCCCTGCCAGGTAAGTATGAGTTGGACTAGGGCCCTGGAAGGCCGCTGCTCGGGCACACCCCCGTCAAGTGAAGGAGGTTTTCCTCATGCGGCGCAAATTAACCCTCGGCTGGGGGCGACAACTGCAGAAAAGCCACAGCTCTGTACGTGGAGCGGAAGGGTGCTCCGAAGCACCCCAAACTTCAAACTGCACACACAAGTACAAGCACTCCCAGGGTATACTGCAGCAGATAAGATTTGCATACGGTGATATCATCCAAGCAGTCGGCCAAAGTTGGCCCCAACTGTCGGCTGCGCGTGAAAAGGGACAGACAGTACACTCTGCCCCTACGACTGGCCGAGGCGAGGGGCACAGCGTGCTCTCTCAGGTGCTACCTTGATGACTCCCAGCCCCTGACCTCCCCGTGTGGTGGGGGGGGAGGGGGGGGGGCTCAGGGGTGGTCTGTCATAGCTACAGCACTTGAAGCCGATTTTTTTCTTGTCTTTTTTTTTTTTCTCTTTTTCCCTTTTACAGCAGCTGGACTGTGCAACAGCTCCCATCCAGGCCTGCTTTGCAAAGCAAGTGAAAGAGTGTGGGTCCTGCACTGCCATCTATGGGTTGTGCATGCAAAGCACGAGAAGAAAGCATGCAGCAAGCCCACAGGAGAGATCAGGACAGAGGTCTGAGCTGAGGGAAATGTACTGCTACCAACACAGCTGAAAAGGACACGGTCTGCGCAGATGGCACAGAGGAATAAAGAATAAACATTTTAAACACGGCAAAGGTTTTCTTGTTCAAAATAAAAAGACAAGACACAAACAAAGCTGACTTTTACCAGAGATGATCAGGGGAAAGCGCGAACGCAGTCCCCCACTACCACAAATTATGCAGTCGAGTTTCCCGCATTTGGGGAAATCGCAGGGGTCAGCACACCCGGAGTGCAATGGATGAGCCTCGCCCTGGGAGAACCACCTTCGTGATCATGGTATCTCCCCTGCCAGGTAAGTATGAGTTGGACTAGGGCCCTGCAAGGCCGCTGCTCGGGCACACCCCCGTCAAGTGAAGGAGGTTTTCCTCATGCAGCGCAAATTAACCCTCGGCTGGGGGCGACAACTGCAGAAAAGCCACAGCTCTGTACGTGGAGCGGAAGGGTGCTCCGAAGCACCCCAAACTTCAAACTGCACGCACAAGTACAAGCACTCCCAGGGTATACTGCAGCAGATAAGATTTGCATACGGTGATATCATCCAAGCAGTCGGCCAAAGTTGGCCCCAACTGTCGGCTGCGCGTGAAAAGGGACAGACAGTACACTCTGCCCCTACGACTGGCCGAGGCGAGGGGCACAGCGTGCTCTCTCAGGTGCTGCCTTGATGACTCCCAGCCCCTGACCTCCCCGTGTGGTGGGGGGGGGCTCATGGGTGGTCTGTCATAGCTACAGCACTTGAAGCCGATTTTTTCTTGTTTTTTTTTTTTTTCTCTTTTTCCCTTTTACAGCAGCTGGACTGTGCAACAGCTCCCATCCAGGCCTGCTTTGCAAAGCAAGTGAAAGAGTGTGGGTCCTGCACTGCCATCTATGGGTTGTGCATGCAAAGCACGAGAAGAAAGCATGCAGCAAGCCCACAGGAGAGATCAGGACAGAGGTCTGAGCTGAGGGAAATGTACTGCTACCAACACAGCTGAAAAGGACACGGTCTGCGCAGATGGCACAGAGGAATAAAGAATAAACATTTTAAACACGGCAAAGGTTTTCTTGTTCAAAATAAAAAGACAAGACACAAACAAAGCTGACTTTTACCAGAGATGATCAGGGGAAAGCGCGAACGCAGTCCCCCACTACCACAAATTATGCAGTCGAGTTTCCCGCATTTGGGGAAATCGCAGGGGTCAGCACACCCGGAGTGCAATGGATGAGCCTCGCCCTGGGAGAACCACCTTCGTGACCATGTTATCTCCCTAGTATCTTGCCTTTTGGTGGAAAAATATATACTTTATTTGCATTAAAATATAGAAAAAAAAGACAAAGACATTACATTCAAGTGTAATGGGCCGCAAAACACAATACACCACAAAACATAAGTCAGTCATAGTTTACAGCACAATACAAGACATATGATATGACATCTGCTATGCATCAAGTACTGCCCTATTAATTTATCACCTCAAATGTTTGACATAATAATCATACAGCATGCCAGATTTCCATAGCCAAAATCAATGAGACTTATAACAGGAGTCCAATATTAAGTACACAATTTGGTTTGTCACTAAACTATACCAAGAGGTTCATTCATATTGTATTCTATTATTTATTACTATTTAATATTACCTAAATAATTTATTGCATTGGGGGACAAAAGACATTAACTGCCTATAGTGATATTTTCAGTTATCCTAACACCTACAAAGCAGATCACATACTGAATGCTGATTTATTGTGCGATGACACTGGGTTAATGTATTGCTCTGTGCCACACAGCTGGCCTACCCGGTACTTATCCAAGGTTCAAAATAAAACAAGAAAATATCCAAATTAAAATAAATTGGTTTATTTAACAAAATGGTAGCACAAACAGCAATAAACATATTTAAATAAAAACCTGCAACAAATAGCACTACGGTCTGGCACAGACAATATATAGGGTACAATGAAAACACCTAACCAGTTTCCTAGCCACTCTCAGGGTGTGCTGTCTATCCAAACTTCTGTCTACCAGCAAGGCAGTGGTCCTGAGTCACCGCCACTCTGCTTTTGCAGACAAACAGCTCCCCAGACAGAGAAGATCATAGCTCTCCCTAGAGAAATTAGTTCAGGACAAAGGCAGTACTCCAGTGACCAATTGACCCACTCCTTTCAGGGGCAGAGATCTAGATCTCAACACCAGCCTGACTTCAACTACCACTAAGCAGTGAATGTCTCCTTGCTGTTCTCTGGAGCTCATTAAGGAGCTCCAGAGAAGGAGAAGGTTACAGTACTCAGACGGGAGATGATGAGAGTTTGAATAATGGTTTAGGTGGCATGCTGAGAAAAGAAGGGCCGGATGCGGGCAATGTTTCGCAGTTCTAAGTGACAGGATTGAGCAAGGAACTGAATGTGGGGGGCAAAAGAGAGAGGAGAGTCGAGGATGATGCCCATGCAGCAGAGTTGGGGGACAGAGGAGATGGTGGTGTTGTTAACAGTGATGGAGAGGTCAATGTGGGAGGAGAATTTAGAAGGAGGGAAGACAATGGGTTCAGTTTTAACAATGTTAATTTTGAGAAAGAGGAGATGACGGAGAGGCAGTCAGATAAGCAAGAGAGGGGTGGGGTTGGGCGGAGATCAGGAGAAGAGGAGTAGAGTTGAATATCATCAGCATAAAGGAGATGCTGAAGACCAAAGGAAGAGATGAGAGCACCCAGGGAGGTAGTATAGAGCGAAAAGAGTAGAGGGCCAAGAACAGAGCCTTGAGGGTCTACTACAGGGAGGAGGTGGTGGAGGAAGAACCAGTCGTAGATACAGAGAAGGAACGGTTAGCGAGGTATGAGGTCAACCAGGTGAGGACCGAGCCAGAGAGGCCGAGAGAGAGAAGGGTTTGCAACAGGAGGGGGTCGTCCCCCACGTCAAAGTCTGCGGACAGGTCTAGTAGGATGAGTAGGGAGAAGTGACCCCTGGATTTTGCCGATAGAAGATTATATGTAACTTTGGCTACGGAGGTTTCAGTGGAGTGTAAGGAGCGGAAACAAGATTGGAGAGGGTCGAGAAGGGAATTGTCTGAGAGGTGTCTGGTAAGGCTGTTGCAGACAATTTACTCAAGCAATTTAGAGGCATAGGGGAGAAGTGAAATGGGGCAATAGTTAGCAAGTGAGGTGGGATTGAGATTGGGCTTTATGAGGATGGGAGAGATCAGGGTATGTTTAAATAAAAAGGAGATTATGTCGGAGCAGAGTGACAGGTTGAAGAGGTGTGCTAGGTAAGAGCAGTCAGTGGGGGAGAAAGAGAAAAGGAGGTGAGAGGGGATGGAATCAAGGAGACAGGTAGACAGGTGAGAGTAAAGAATAAGGGAGTGAACTTCTTCACACGAAGTAGGGCGGAAGGCGCACCAGAGCTGGTTGTTGGAGCAAGGTAGAGCGATGAGGGTGGCGGGAGACGGATTGAAGGAGGAGATTTTGAGGCTGATGGCATCGATTTTGGAGGACAAAAAGGTGTCGAAGTCGGTAGCGGAGAGGGAGAGCGTGTTGAATGAGGCAAAGAGGCGGCGATGACTAGAGGACTGAGAAGAAATTAGTTACTTAAAGTAAGATTGTTTAGCGAGAGAGAGGGCAGAGCAGAGTGAGGAGAGAATAAATGTAAAATGAAGGAAGTCAGCCAGGGAGCAAGATTTCCTCCAGAGGCGTTCAGCAGCATGCGTGCACTTCTGAAGGCAGCAGGTGAATCTGGAGTGCCAGGGTTGGGAAATTAATATACTCTGTAGTGAACAGGGAGGAATTACTGTTAGAAGGATTAACAAATAATAAAATTGTGGTGAATAAAGCAATCATAAGGGACTGCATTGTAAATACTGTATAGCAAATGAATCCATTTTGTAAGCTAGGAGGTAATGTAGACTTCATAGCAAAGACTGTTTTAACAGGGTTAATGACCTAACTCTAAAATGTGAGGTCAGATGTACTGGCCTCACATTTTATAGATAACATTGTCAACTATAGGGGAAACTGAGAAGCTTCAAAGACCCCCGGGGGTGAGCCATGTTCTGGTATAGAAGTGGGTTTTGGAACCTGAGCAGATGTTAGGGAGCTGTTCCTAGCAGGAGCCGCACACAAAGAGACATGAGCTGTGTGACCATGGCTTTCAATATTCTATATAGACAAATATAACTTAATTTCTGACATACCACTTACAATCAATACAATTAGTAATCAAACACATTCATAAATAGGATGCGGAAGAGCAAACCTTACGTCGAATGAAGCAGTCTGTCATGTAGGGAATGAGAGGAAATTAGTATCAGCTCATCTAATACATACCTGACCTATTGCTGTTTGGTATCAGAAGATTGGTAAATTTGTATTGGATTTATTAATGATAAATTTGGGTCTATGTGACACTCCCTACAAAAAGATATATTACATTTTAGCATTGGGTATTAAAACAGGGAAGATGTAAATTGTGGTTGTAAACTGTGTCACAGGCCTCCTCTGGAGACCAAACCCAGTAGGAGGGAAAATATTACAAAGTGTGTGTCTTTATAAAATCAAACTACTTACAAGAAATTGTCAAACGTTTGGAAAATTAATCAACACTGTCCATTTCCAAGCCAATTTCCCTTGGCACAGACTATACAACTTGTATGTAAGTTTATAGTCTCAAACTTTGTCAGTTTTATTTTTAAATCTGTTTTGCTGTACAGTCATGGCCACAAGTTTTGAGAATGACACAAATATTTTTCATAAAGTCTGCTGCCTCAGTTTTTATGACGGCAATTTGCATATACTCCAGAATGTCATGAAGAGTGATCAGATGAATAGCAATTGATTTCAAAGTCCCTCTTTGTCATGACAATGAACTTTGTCCCAAAAACAACATTTCCACTGCATTTCAGCCTTGCCACAAAAGGACAAGCTGACATCAGGTCAGTGATTCTCTCGCCAACACAGGTGAGAGTGTTGACGAGGACAAGGTTGGAGATCACTCTATTATGCTAATTGAGTTAGAATAACAGACTGGAAGTTTTAAAAGGAGGGTGGTGCTTGAAGCCATTGTTCTTCCTCTGTTAACCATGGTTACCTGCAAGAAAACACGTGCAGTCATCATTGCTTTGCACAAAAAGGGCTTCACAGGCAAGGATATTGCTGGATATTAGACTGCACCTAAATCAACCATTTATCGGATCATCAAGAACTTCAAGGAGAGAGGTTCAATAGATGTGAAGGGCGCCAAAAAAGGTCCAACAAGCGCTAGGACCGTCTCTTAAAGTTGATTCAGCTGTGGGCATGGCCTGGCATCCAAGATGGCTGGACGTGTCTTTTAGATACTCTGTCCCTGGAAAACTCAACTTCCCCACATCTGGATAATGGAAAGCAATATACAGATTTTTCTTCCATTATCAGATTGCGGTAACAACACAGCCTCCCCAGTTTGTCTCATTTCTGGATTTGTTTTACCTAGAAACTCACAACTTCTTTCATTAGGTCCCCCCGGAAATTTGGAGCGAAAATCTTTGCCAACCCTGAGAGAGCTCTTATAACCCCTTTTCCACAAGCCACCGAATCATCCAGGGGGATTCCAAAGAAAGAGAAAAAGGGAAGGTGTCATGTGCAAGCTAATTTTTAGGCATATAAATATGCAAATATGTGTATGTGAATTACTTCCTAGAAATAATGTGACATGGCTCAGAGAAGCTGTTTAGATCAAGTCTTTTTGTTTATGTTAAATTACACAGAGGGGGCTGGTAGATAAAAGCCTGGATCCATTGTAACACCTTGTATCATTTATGGCAGGTCGCAAATGTGAAAGCCTTTGAAGATATCTCTTTCAAGACAATGAAATCTAACATATGTTTGGGAGGCCCCAGACATGCCGACTGCAGAGACAAGGTTATATGTGAATGACAAATTCAAGCTGAATAGGGTCACAGGAAACTATCATATCATTTTCTCCATACTTACCAGAGGCATGTGTGATATGCAGAGAAGGGGAACTTATGACCTGTTGTGTGGAGGTAAATTCATGTTTGTAAGTCATAAAGTTAGGCCAGGGTAGCAAAAACATAACTTAAAAGGTGTTTCTCCAGCAGAGTTATAAAAACCCTAATTTGCATTCTACAGACCTGTTGGTTCTGACCTCCCAGGAAGGGGGGCTGTGGGCCCTGCAGTTTGGTTTTACAACTGTAGTGTAAATGTCAGTTTTTCATTCACTTTTGGGGAGTCAATCTGATTGAAGAGGGTCCCATTTTTCCTGCTTCTCCCAGCACCAGAAACTTGATTATAAGTGAGTTATCAATTCTGTGTTTTATCCCTTTTATTTTATAAGAAACTGCGTTATATTTGGGTGCCTTTTATGAACTGTTTTATCTTAAACATTGTGGATGTAGTTTCCATATTAAATTACACTTAATAAGTTCAAGTCTCAGTTCTTACGAATTCCCGCTACAGTTTGGTCAAGACGCTACATAATTGAAATGAGGAGAACATTTGGTGGTTTATGTTAACTCTGATTAAAGTAAATTGTGCTAGATTAATTCTAGGGAGAACCGAAGGCTTCCTAAATAAGAGTGTCAGCTCTTCATAAAAACAACCTTGGTGGTGGCATAATAGTTGGTACCACAAAGCTAGTGTGGGGCCTAGATAGGGACGGATTTAATCAATTCCGACAGACCAGGTGGTTTTTTTTTTGGGTTAACTCTGTGTCACACACGCGTCAGGCAGGCTCAGGTGAGTGCTGTTTGTGACAGAAAGTATAATATAATGGAGTTTTGAGGCAGGTCCTGTGTCAGCGCCGCCATTTTAACCACGGCACCAGTTTCTGCCGGCACAATCGACAAGCGATTGCCACAAGAACACAAAGCTGCCACCTACACCCAGGGCCTTATCTACCTTACCTGTTGGGCAGTGGAAGGAGTAGGACGAGCAGAAGCGACTCCCTGTTGTGCGCCGCAGTTCTCCTATACGGGCGGCCCTTCGCTTGTCTCTGCCTGCAGCCAAGCGCTGAGCTCCTCATAGATTCTATTACCTGTCCCTGGCGTGTGGAACGCAAGGCTCAATTCCCCTGCTGAGAAGTGGGAGTCCTCTGAGAATAAGATCTCCTGGCATACTGTCGCTTCAGGTTGGGATCACAGGTGGGCTACTGGAAGCTGGTGCTGTGCGCAGGTACATTTCACACTGCTATCTTGGTGTCCTTCCTATGTACCTTGATAAATCCCTCCTCACTGCAAATTGAAAGCCATATGGATCCTACCATTCCCTTTATACTATCAGCTATCAAAGCTACTTGGAAGAATTTGGGCTCCTAAAATACTTCACACACCGATTTCATAATTACAAAAGTTGGTGGCATTCATTTTAATTCTCCATGAAGAAGCGATATTTATCACTGAAGTGTTTTACTGCCATCTTTTGGCCAAAATTTATACCACATTCTTCTTCATCTGGATCGCTGCTACCATCTAGTGCTTAAGTTGTATATTACATATACCTGATATAACCTTGATTCAGTATATCATCAAAACGTAAACCACTAACATTATAACTGTCAGATACTCATGTAAACAAAAGGCCGCCCCTCCAACCCCTGTTGCGGTCTTAGCGATATGCACTGAACTCATACTTTTTGAATGAATACCATTCCAGTCTTGTAAAAGGTTCACTCCGTTAAAAAAAAAATTAAAAAAATCTCTACATGTCAATAAACACGGAGAAAGTTGTCACTGCTAAACCTCAAATAGTGAGGAACGAGAAAAAAACTGACAGATTCCAACAATACCTCATCAAACTTGAATAAAAAAAGATGATACTCAATCTAGCGCAAATACGAGCAACTCCCCTGCAAGTCCGGTCTCTTATGTAGAGGTTGTGAGGGCAATCAAGTAAACTATGGAACCATTGCTTGCAGAATAGTCAAAACACATTTTTTGCTACTATCCAGGAATTAAAAGAACAAGTGGCGCAGAATTCCCAGAGATCACAAACAAATGAGGCCCTGATTGACGTACTCTTTCAAGAAGTTACAGACCTTAAAGAACAAGTCTTATCTCTTACAAAAGCACGTCACCAGCTTTGGAACAAAGTTGATGACTTAGAGAATCGCTCACGCAGAAACAATTTACGGATTATTGGACTACGTGAATCAGTTAAAAGCCAAGCATTCTTTGTGTCTACTACACTACCTACTCTACTTAAAATACCTGAAGCTTCAGGCCCTATTGCGATAGAGCGAGCCCACAGTTTGGGCTCATCAAGAGAAGACACCACAGCACGTCCAAGGGCTGTAATATTTAAATTTATCTCTATCTTTTTCAAGACTTCTCTGTAGAAGTCTCAAAGGCACGAAAAGACTTTTCCCCCTTATGCTCTTCCTTAACTCAATGTAAAAGAAAGTTTGCGTTAATTTACCCGGCCAGACTGCGTTTATTCTCTGGTAATATCTTCCAAGATTTCACCTCACCTGCCGAAGCTCAGAGATTTCTAGAAGAAGAAGATGAAGAGACCGCAACGCCAATACCTCAGCCTGATCAGTTTCATGAATCTAATCACACATGTTGTTTTCTCAGAATCTCTTTTCACCAATTTCCCTTTTTCCTCTTCTCGTCTAGTCATCTAGCCTCCTCTTCGTTGTCCTCTCTTCTCTCTGCACTTATATTCTTTGTGCAGGTAAGATGTTTATGACTGACGTGAAGCCTACTATATTGACTGTTTGTCGTAATTCCTTCAAGGCTTCTAATTGATTGCTCTAAATCCCTTATTCTGATGCATGAATCATTCAACAGATGCTGAATTAAGATATGTATTTGCTATAATTATCTCATCTCTATACGATTGATATGACTTATCTTAAATATGATGAGATTATGTTCCCCTAATCCTTATCCATATTTTCATACACCTAAAATTGATGGCATGATGACTCTACCTATGAAGTTCAATATTGTTATTATATTTTTCTCTAACTCGTAAATTTTAAATATTGCCGAGACCCTAAAGGGGTTGAAAGTCTTAGTAGACAAAGGGCTTTTATCCAGCTTGCTGGATCTTCAACTAAGCGAAAATGCTTAAGGAGCTTGTCTCCTTTGTTATTTTATGTTTATTATTATTTTTCTTACTGTTAGCTTGCAAAAGAATGTGGATTGTTCTATGAAACAACTTCTCTCTTTGCATATACATTTGAGCAGATGGGGTGGTGGTGGTGGGGGGGTGTATTTGGTGTATTTCCAAGACTCGAGGGTGAAGTACATTGCTATACCTGTTAAATCTTATGTAATGCTTGACTATAGCTAGTTAGGCTATGTCTGCTCTCTCCAGAAATAGACTAAAAGTGTGTTCATGGAACATGGGTGGCATCCACTCTCCCGTGAAACGGAAAAAACTTCTCACATCTCTGAAAAAACAGAGGGCTGATGTCACCCTACTTCAGGAGACAGATCTGGTAGATAAAGAACATGAAAAACAGTCTATTACAATATAAGATAATTGCCTACTACTCTTTCACTTCTAAATCATGTGGAGTGGCTATTTTGTTAAGGAAAGGTATTCCGTATGTAATTCATTCACAGATTCAAGACCCCAAAGGTCGATAGATAATCATTGACGTCACTATTAATGGTTCCAGGCTTACGGTGTGTAATTTGTATGCACCCAACAAATGGGATAAACAATTATTTCTTAACATTGTCTCAAAACTATACCCTTATCTAGACTCCAACATAATAATGGGCGGAGACCTCAATATTGTTGCATCCACAGTCATGGATAGGAAGGGGGCATCTGCACAGGACCACCAACCACCCAAACTGCCAAAGTAGGCATCAAATATATCACTGACCAGTTGCACTTGATTGACTACTGGCGCTTACTAAACCCCACTTTAAAGGAATATTCTTGTCTTTCGGCAGCGCATGGCACATTATCCCGAACTGATTACATGTTGGTTTCTCAATCTCTCCTATCCATCCTTGGTGGCACAGGCATAGACACCATCTCCTTATCTGACCATGTTGTGGACAGAGATAGTTAACCCGCATAAAATAGGTACACATAGACAAAGGAAATTTCCGAATTATTTATCTAATTCTTTATCACTGCAAAATATGCTTATTGCAGCCTGCCATGATTTTTTATTTAATAATGAAAATCATCAATCTGACCCAGCTTTATTTTGGCAGACTGCCAAGGCGGTGCTTAGAGGCTGTATCATTTCTTACACGAGTCAAAATATAAAATCACACACTAAATTATATCTAGACACGCAAAGAGACCTGACATCGGCATATCAAAACATGAAAAATAATCCTTCTCCTCTGAACAAACTTTTATATAATCAAAAACAAACGCAATTTAACAATTTAAATCGCTCAAGTAGTAGATAGAACTTCTCAGGCTTCTATATTCCAGTTCTATAAACACGGGATTAAAACAGCCATCTGCTATCTAAAGAGCCCAACAGTTATTGCAGCGTTGAAAAACAGCGCTGGCTCTTTATCTACGGATGGGAAAGAAATACATTTTACATAAGTTTTATACAGATCTTTATTCTCAGGACCCTATTAACTCTGTTACTAAAGCTCAGTTCTTCAAGCTCTCAACATCATTAACCATCTGGGATTTTTTGTGCAAGCAACTTATGTTGCGTGACCGTACGTAATATACTGAACATCTTTATGTAACACATCTCTGTCATATGTAACTTTGTTTGTGGGTGACGTTCACTCAATGTTTCTGTAATTGAAAACTACAAATAAAAATGTTTTATAAAAAAAAGTTGATTCAGCTGCGGGATGGGGGCACCTCCAGTGCAGAGCTTGTTCAGGAATGGCAGCAGGCAAGTGAGAATGCATCTGCACGTACAGTGAGGCAAGGACTTTTGGAGGATGGCCTGGTGTCAACAAGGCCAGCAAAGAAGCCACTTCTCTCCAGGAAAAACATCATGGACAGACTGATATTCTGCAAAAGGTACAGAGATTGTACTGATGAGGACTGGGGTAAAGTCATTTTCTCTGATGAATCCCCTTCCAGATTGTTTGGGGCATCTGAAAAAAATGCTTGTCCAGAGAAGGAAAGATTGAGCGCTATCATCAGTCCTGTGTCATGGCAACAGTAAAGCATCCTGAAAGCATTCATGTGTGTGGTTGCTTCTCAGCCAAGGGAGTGGACTCACTCACAATTTTGCCTAAGAACACAGCCATGAATAAAGAATGGTACCAAAAAATCCTCCAAGACCAACTTCTCCAACCATCCAAGAACAGTTCGGTGATGAACAATGCCTTTTCCAGCATGATGGAGCACCTTGCCATAAGGCAAAAGTGATAACCAAGTGGCTTGGGGATCAAAACATCAAAATTTTGGGTCCATGGCCAGGAAACTTCCCAGACCTCAATCCCATTGAGAACTTGTGGTCAAACCTCACAAGGCAGGTGGACAAACAAAAACCCACAAGTTCCGACAAACTCCAAGCATTGATTAGGCAAGAATGGGCAGCCATCAGTCAGTATGTGGCCCAGAAGTTGATTGACAGCATACCAGGGAGAACTGCAGAGGTCTTCAAAAAAAGTCAACACTCGTATATTGATTCTTTGCAAGTGCTTGTAATTTTACTTCAGTATACCATAGCAACATCTGACAAAGAAAATCTAAACACTGAAGTAGCAAACTTTGTCAAAACCAATACTTGTGTGTCATTCTCAAAACTTTTGGCCATGACTGTATATTTATCACCTTTTATTAATTGTTTTAATAAACTGTAAGCATTGTATGGTTTTGTTTATTAAATCTAAAAATGTGATACGTGCTGTCCTTATTGCTCTAAACGAATTCACTGCCTGTTTAGAAGAGGTCGATTTCTGGGCTGTGTTAAGTCTTTAAAAACCAGTGTGGGAAGTGTTAACTCTCTTAACTATCATATGTAGATGGTGGCAGATCCTAACTGTGTGAGAGGTGTGGAAGTGTGTGTCTGTGCTGGGGAAGGGACCTGTTAAATCTGTAACCTAAGGGATAGGTAAGTGCAAGGTTTAAGTTGGAATCCTGGGCCCCCCCCATACAGTAAACTTCCAAGTCACTAGTGCGGTAAAGTTGGTCAGGAGCGGCTTCCTGACAAAATACAGGAGATATATTGTTTGACTGTTTGATTATTAGAGAAGTTATTAGATCAGGGAGCCAGCAGAGTCGGACATCCCTGACATACTCCATTCCATGTGTGCTCAGCATTTGGCAAGTAAAAAAAATCCATTTACCACTGAAATTGTTTTTATCTTATTTGTATAATCATCAACCATAATTTCCAATGAAAGGGCTCCACCTAACAGCCATATTATTATGAAAACAGCAGTATATCTGCAATACAATGTTGAGCAGAATGTTTCTACAACACACAGTCTCAAATCCAGCATTAGATTATTAGAAATTAAGACCAAATTCCAACACCAGCCCAATTCAAGCATTCAAAATAACTTACATTTGTAACACATTCACTTTTCCAACATAATTTCCTTTACTTCCAAAACGCTTTTTGTGAAATTGGACAACAACACTCCCCTCCCACCCCAAAAGAAAACAATTTATTTTTGCTACCAGGTAGTGGGGGTGTGAATGGTACTATCTTACCATTCATTGATTGCAGCCCAATCTACTAAGAAAATTTGTCTGTGGTTGTTCACTGCTTAGTGCCATGTCTCAGTGAATGCCACTGACTTGGATGGTAAATATAGTGGTCTGTTTTCTGCAATACATGCTACAAAAAACTTTTTATTTTTTTACTGTGTTTTCCTGAATGCATAATATGCTATTTAAACAACGAACAATTAGAGTAAAGCATTTCTGTCTTCGTTATTAGGTGTATTTCATTTGGATCAGAACACATTGTATTGTTTTTTGCCTGCATCTCCGTGTAGAAAGCATAGAAATAGAATTTGACAGCCGAAAAAAAACAACTGCTCCTACTGTGTAAACAGATTTGAAGTGAGCAAGAAAAGAACAACTTGTAGTCAGAACATCAGAATATTGACAACAGCAGATTATATTAGAGGATTAATAAAGAAAATGTGATTTTTGAATGCAAAAGGATTTCAGAAATACCACTTCAACAAATCAGTATATTGAATGACAGTCCTACCTCCTGGCCCTGGCATCGGCAGCACTAAAATGATTCTTTGCACAGTCTTCAAACAATGAAGGGTAAAGTAGAGGGCTCTCGTCTCCATCCATACTTTGTTCTTCTTTAGCTCTGAAATGCAACGAAACTGCAAAGAAATGAGAAAAGTTTAGGTTTTTATTTAAAATTCCAAACCGGTTCCTCAAGAACAGTAAATATGATCATACAAACTAATGTAGCCCCACTCCATATATATGGATAACCCTGATAATTAGTCGACCAATAAATTAGATGGATTCACTTGTTTATGCAGGGGAGTGTATTTAAAAGCTTGTTCTACAAGTGTTGCAAGAGGAGAGACTGGACAAATAAAGTAATGCAGGACATTATTAATACCTTTAACAAAGAGTATTCACGTAGACTGACTCACCTTAACTTAGTCAGGGTATTACTACAGTCAATTTTAAATACCCACAAAACTTAAACGAAAAAAAAAAAGATGTTCTTTTTGTTTTTATGAAATGCAAAGCCAAAAGCAGATTAATAAACATATATATATTTGCTACATATAACTGTTTGCATAGGCACTTTAAAACAGAACATGTGTACATGCATTATTATCATCATCATTTTTTATTTATGAGGCGCTACAAAGGGTCCGCAGCGCCATACATAGAGCATGGAACAAAACAGTACAGGGCAGTACAAAAACAAAGTGCAACAAGTACAAACTCAGCTGAGAACAGGTGCACAGGGCAAAAAGGTAAAAGTGAGTTCCAGAGCAAAGATAAAATGGGAAGGGAAGGAGTGAGGTGGGGAGTGAACTAAAGGAGGCTGAACCTGTGCCCAGTAGTGTGGGCGCCACTAACAGGATCAATGCAGTGATGGGGATGTGAAGGTAAAGGAGTAGAGGAGAGACATGGGCAGGAGTCAAGTCTCGAGTTGGAGAAAAGAGGCTGGGAAGCTAAAGGCAAAAGTAAACAGGAGGAAGAGGACAAAAATAGAGGACTCTGCATTCTACACCAGCTCAGAATTGTCCTGTTTACAAAATGACTATTGAGACGCCTATCTACAAGAATAAATATGGTGCAGGTTTGCAAACAATGCAGAAAATGCCTATGCAAATGCTGTTCTATATTTTAAACCATATTGCAGAAGAGGAGAGTGTGCAGAAGGTCCTTAGTTGTACACTCACTACTGCCATACTTTTTGAATGTTCATTGTTCATCCTACAAACCTAGGTAAAAACTTTTTATTTTGAATTATTTATCCAGTTTTCTCTCCAGCACCTATCTCCTGGGTTCTCCAACCAGGTGTTTTTTTCTTGCCATCCGGCTCTTGGAGCTAAACATAGTCCTGTAATAATAGAATAAACCATTGTTTCTCCAATTATGGCAGGCACTATGTGAGCACTACAGCGAGCAGTGTGTGTTAGACCACTGACCACCAGTCTGACCACTCCTGGCAGTTGTGGGCAATAACCGCCAACATTTTCACTATTATTGCTAAGTATTACAACTGCCCCCACTCCCGCTGCTTCTTAAAGCCATCTGGCTGGCAAAATTTTCTGTGGAGAACACTTTTATCTGTTTACAGTTTTAATAGATAAAAATATAACGCTACCACTTCATACTATACCCCTGTGTCCAGAAACAAACTAGTGGCAATGCAAAGTGCATTAACTTTTTATCATCCTTTACATTAAGCCACCCTTCTTGTAATACCAGTTTTGGCCTGTGTTGTAAGGTGTGAGCACTGTATAAAATAGATTGGTTGCTCTAAACATAGAGAACAGAAATATCTGCTCTTACGTATTTCATAATGACTGTTCCATCAGCAAAGGCTGAGACACAGACCACAATATCAACAGCAAAATTAGACATCCACCCTGAAACTATCATGACATTGACGATAATCCATACAGTTTATCACTGGGAGAGTTGTTAAATGAATTTATCAGCTTGTGTGTGGTCATCTTCCATTTCGGTCACTTTTGTGTATGGTCATATTGCACACTGATCCTGTCATAATCAGCCCCAGTGTTACCAGTTTAATGCTGTAAATATGATGCAGGACAATATAGGAAATTCATTTAACAATTTTTATTATTATTTTGAGACTATGTAAAGGACCTCTATTCATACACGTGTTATTTTTTGGGGAATAAGTCAAACTTTGAGTGTAGAGCTCTATTAATGGGAGATTTCTGCAATAATTTTTTTGTAAGGGAGGGGGTTGATTTGTAAAGTTGAGTCCCAGTCATTGGGGGGTATTCAATTGTTAGCGAGTACAAGTCTGATATTGGATTTGAACAGCAATTTCAAGGGAAGACAGCACAATACACTAACCATATTTACTACCCTCCCAATACAGCTATGTTACAAATACAATGCTATTGCCTTTCAGCAGATGTGTTACAGATTTTCTTTCTGAAATCTGTTTCTTAAGTCCCCATGGCAGTGCATGTTTTCAGGCTCACATTGGGGGCTAACCTGAAAACAATAACATCAAGCTGAAAATTAAAATCTGTACTTGGCAGTCCTTCATTTGCTACTGTAATATCACAGACTCAAGTGCAATGCTCTTTCAAAATCCGAATGCCGGTCATATTTTAAGGAAAAATTCCAATTTTGCAAAACAAGTTCACCTGCACACAGTGGGCCAGCCATTTTATGTGCCGAACCAAAATCTATCAATTCACTAGGAACATGTGATGAAATTCAGATAATAAAGTGATAACACCTTCAGTATTCATTAATTATGTGGACGCCAGCAAATCTTACATTTGAATTTGTCCAAGTAGGAACCCAGAAAGTTTTTGTTCATTCCACCAATTGGAAGCAGCTATACAAATAGATAGTTACAGTGGTGCCCTTAAAAACTAATGTCTTCAGCATAGCTGTTTTGATATCTGCCTCTGCCATAAAAATGTATTCACTTACTTGAGCCAGTCAGTGAGAGATTTGGAACAACCGTTTAAGTGGATGTGGGGCTGGTGAGTTACAAAAAAAAAACATAGTTAAGACTATTAGTTCTTAGTACTAATTTTGGTAATAATTTAAACTCTGGACATCAGTTTCGGGTAAACTCGAGCATACATTACTAAAAATTTAATGTGAACACATGAAGATAAGACTTTAATAATATTAAGTGTCAAACGGGTAATTTACTACAAAGATGTAAAATGCACTAAATAACTGAACTTTTGGTTAAACAAAGATGTATTTAATTAGCTCATTAGTTAATATAATGGCAGCTTGGACTATAATTGGTAGATTTACTTAAGATTCGAATCATCAGACTAACATTCCCTGACATGGCTACTGTAAGCAACTGTAATGAGACTTCAGTGCTAATCAAATGATTTATTGCATGATAACACATTAGTAATTGAATATATGGTGTAAATCATGTACCTTTCGCACTGGAGACACACTCTTCTAAAGCGACTTGCCCTCATATCCAGTAATTGCCCTGTCTGTTTCAAAACAGGATACAGCACCTAGTGAACACAGGCAAGCTGCGTGCAATGGGTTTATGGGTGTCGTAGTTTTTGACTTCCATGTTTGTTATTCCCAGGAAGAAACTGCACACTACAACTCCCAGAATGCAACACGAAGAAGCCGAAGCTTGTTTTGGTTGGATGAGTCAGGGAGAAACGTCCAGTTATTTGCTGAGTACAAACTTATTAGTATATCCAAAGAGCAAGAAACTTGCTGATTAGAGGATTTTTGGTAATGTCTCTAACCACAGTGAATTAGCACATACAGTACATATAAATAGATAAAAATACTGAGGAACTATTGTGAATATGAAATAACTTTTTTTTGTTAACCCTACTATATATACATGTGCTTAGTTTTTGAGTGTATTTAATGCAGACCATATTTTTCTTATAAAAGGCAGGTGTTGTCAGAGCTTATCCTTAACACTGCATATCTGGGTATCTAGCAAAATGAAAACATGAGGTATTAGTTCATATTTTGATTAAAACATTAAGCATACGGGAGAGTAGGCATGTATGCTTAAATGTTTTGATCTAAATATGAACTAATACCTCATGTTTTCATTTTGCTAGATACCCACAGATATGCAGTGTTAAGGATAAGTGCTGACAACACCTGCATTCCCAGGTTGTTTCCAAATTTTGGACTCGCAGAAGAGTAGGCAAACCTCCCGGATTCGCCGAAATTCACAGCATTGAATGGCGGGCGCTGGACTTAATCGCGTCATTAATCCCTGTCCCCGCTATTCAATAGGGATGTGCACCGGCGACTTTTGAGGTCTCGTGTTTTGTGTTTTGGATCCGGATTTTCATTATTTTTGGGGTTCGGATTTGTCTCGCAAAACACTTGACGAAAGGTCTCGGTTCGGATTTAAGGTTTTGGATTCGGATTTTTTTTGGAAAAAAACATAAAAAGTTTAAAAATCAAGTTTTTGGGCTTATTTTCACTCCTATGCTATTAGTAACCTCAATAACATTCAATAACAAGCATTTCCACTAATTTACAGTGTATTCTGAACACCTCACAATATAGTTATTAGTCCAAAACGTTGCAACAAGGTATCTTTCTGGACTGCGTAGAGGAGTGGGTCACCACAATATATATAATAAGAAAACCATCAACTTGTATGATTCGCACCAATAAATGTACCTGGACTGCGTAGAGGAGTGGGTCACCACAATATATATTAAAAACCCTGAACTTGTATGATTCGCACCAATAAATGTACCTGGACTGCGTAGAGGAGTGGGTCACCACAATATATATTAAAAACCCTGAACTTTTATGATTCGCACCAATAAATGTATCTGGACTGCGTAGAGGAGTGGGTAACCACAATATATATAATAAGAAAACCATCAACTTGTATGATTCGCACCAATAAATGTACCTGGACTGCGTAGAGGAGTGGGTCACCACAATATATATTAAAAACCCTGAACTTTTATGATTCGCACCAATAAATGTATCTGGACTGCGTAGAGGAGTGGGTCACCACAATATATATAATAAGAAAACCATCAACTTGTATGATTCGCACCAATAAATGTACCTGGACTGCGTAGAGGAGTGGGTCACCACAATATATATTAAAAACCCTGAACTTTTATGATTCGCACCAATAAATGTATCTGGACTGCGTAGAGGAGTGGGTCACCACAATATATATAATAAAAAAAACATCAACTTTTATGATTCGCACCAATAAATGTATCTGGACTGCGTAGAGGAGTGGGTCACCACAATATATATAATAAAAAAACCATCAACTTGTATGATTCGCACCAATAAATGTACCTGGACTGCGTAGAGGAGTGGGTCACCACAATATATATAATAAGAAAACCATCAACTTGTATGATTCGCACCAATAAATGTACCTGGACTGCGTAGAGGAGTGGGTCACCACAATATATATTAAAAACCCTGAACTTTTATGATTCGCACCAATAAATGTATCTGGACTGCGTAGAGGAGTGGGTCACCACAATATATATAATAAGAAAACCATCAACTTGTATGATTCGCACCAATAAATGTACCTGGACTGCGTAGAGGAGTGGGTCACCACAATATATATTAAAAACCCTGAACTTTTATGATTCGCACCAATAAATGTATCTGGACTGCGTAGAGGAGTGGGTCACCACAATATATATAAAAAGAAAACCATCAACTTGTATGATTCGCACCAATAAATGTACCTGGACTGCGTAGAGGAGTGGGTCACCACAATATATATTAAAAACCCTGAACTTTTATGATTCACACCAATAAATGTACCTGGACTGCGTAGAGGAGTGGGTCACCACAATATATATAATAAAAAAACCATCAACTTTTATGATTCGCACCAATAAATGTATCTGGACTGCGTAGAGGAGTGGGTCACCACAATATATATAATAAAAAAACCATCAACTTGTATGATTCGCACCAATAAATGTACCTGGACTGCGTAGAGGAGTGGGTCACCACAATATATATAATAAGAAAACCATCAACTTGTATGATTCGCACCAATAAATGTACCTGGACTGCGTAGAGGAGTGGGTCACCACAATATATATTAAAAACCCTGAACTTTTATGATTCGCACCAATAAATGTATCTGGACTGCGTAGAGGAGTGGGTCACCACAATATATATAATAAGAAAACCATCAACTTGTATGATTCGCACCAATAAATGTATCTGGACTGCGTAGAGGAGTGGGCACTGGGCACCACAATAAAATATATAAAAAACCTTCAACAGGTCTGCATTACACTACACATACGGCTGCTCCTCCATCCTCTCCATCATATACATGTTGGAGTTTTAGCGTGTGACAACCTCTTGTTTTTGATAATGTCAGTGCATTTTGAATATTTTTCAATTTGCCCCACACCACTGAATGTACTTTATCTATGATACGCATCTATCTATCTTGACTGCGTAGTGTGGTGGCCCCGGTACACAATTTGGTACCGAGGCCACAATATAATTAAAAAACCCTCCACGGGTCAGAATTCCATCAAAAAAGGGTATGGACTGCGTAGTGTGGTGGCCCCGGTACACAATTTGGTACCGAGGCCACAATATAATTAAAAAATTGGGCATCAACTGTCACCGTTGTTTAATGTCTGATACACCTAAATATGGACTGCACAGTGGAGTGGCCCCGGTAGTAAATTTGGTGCCGGGGCCACAATACCTCCCCTAACTTCCAAGTGTAGTGTTTATAAAGACAGACAGCGTCGAAGTGTTATTAGTTGACTTTCTTAACCCTAAAATTGTCCGTGTTGCAAATATTCGTGCAATGGACAGTTACTTTTTTATTGAAAGACTCAAGCTTTCAAGTGTAGTGTTTATAAAATATAAACAACAATACAGTAGTTTTAGAGCACGTCAATACCTCTTGTTTTAAATTATGACAGGGCATTTTACTTTTGGTTTAATTTCTTGAATTTGTTTAAATTTGGTTTTACTTTTTGAACATGGCAAACGACTGTTGATTGGTCATATAATGCAAAAAAAAAAGTTCCAAGATGGAATTGTCCTTGGGCCCTCACACCCACCCTTATGTTGTTGAAATAGGACATGCACACTTTAACAAACCAATCATTTCAGCGACAGGGCCTACCAAACAACTTTGGCTGAAATGATTGGTTTGTTTGGGCCCCCACACCAAAAAAGCTATTCATCTCTCCCTGTACAGACTAAACAGGCTCTACTGAGGCAAGATGTCGTCCTCATCCTCAACCTCTGATTCCTCTCCCCCTACAGTGTGTACTTCCTCCTCATCACACATTATCAATTCGTCCCCGCTGGACTCCACAACCACAGGTCCCTCTGTAGTATCTGGAGGGCAGTGCTGTACTTCATTGAGGAATTGATTATTCATTTTTATAAACATCATTTTTTCAACGTTATGAGAAAGCAACCTCCTTCGCCGCTCACTGACCAGGTTCCCCGCTGCACTAAAAACTCTTTCCGAGTACACACTGGAGGGGGGACAACTCAGGTAAAATAGAGCCAGTTTGTACAGGGGCTTCCAAACTGCCTTTTTTTTCCTGCCAGTAACAATATGGACTGTCTGACATGTCTACTTGGATGGTGTCAGCAAAGTAATCATCCACAATTTTTTCTATTGTGACAGCATCCAATGCAGCGAGAGTAGACATGTCTGCAATGGTTGGCAGGTCCTTCAGTCCGGACCAGATGTTATCAGCATCCCCGCCAGTGCCTCTTTTGGGAAAACTGAGCTTTTTCCTCGCAGCCATAGATGTGGAAGAAAATGAGGGTGGAGCTGTTGGCATGTCACGGTCCTCTTCAGAGGACAATCTCCTGACCAGCAGGTCTTTGCACCGTTGTAGACTTGTGTCCGCCGGAAACAGAGACACAACATACGCTTTAAACCGAGGATCGAGCACGGTGGCCAGAATGTATTCCTCTGACTTTAAAAGAGTGACCACCCTCGGATCCTGGCAAAGCGTACGAAGGGCTACATCCACAAGAGCTACATGCTTGGTGTAATCGCAATGGCTTACCAGCTCCTCCCTCACTTTCTCCAGCTGCTTCTGCAACAGCCTGATCAGGGGAATGACCTGACTCAAGCTGGCAGTGTCGGAACTGACTTCTCGTGTGGCAAGTTCAAATGGCTGCAGAACCTTGCACAACACGGAAATCAGTCTCCACTGCGCTTGACTGAGGCGCATCCCCACTCCTTTGCCTATGTCGTAGGTGGCTGTGTAGGCCTGAATGGCCTTTTGCTGCTCCTCCATCCTCTGCAGCATATAGAGGGTGGAGTTCCAGCGCGTCACAACCTCTTGTTTGAGGTGATGGCAGGGCAGGTTCATGCTTTTTTGATGTGCCTCTAGTCTGCGGTAGGCACTGGCTGAATGCCGAAAGTGTCCAGCAATTTTGCGCGCCACCGCAAGCATCTCCTGCACACCCCTGTCACTCTTGAGGTAATGCTGCACCACCAAATTAATGGTGTGGGCAAAACATGGGACGTGCTGGAAATTGCCCATATTTAATGCCCGCACAATGTTACTGGCATTGTCTGACACCACAAATCCCCATGAGAGTCTAAGTGGGGTAAGCCACTGGGAGATAATTTCCCTCATTTTCTCTAATATGTTGTCAGCATTGTGCCTCTTATTAAAGCCTGTAATACACAATGTTGCCTGCCTTTGCACGAGCAGCCATTTTGTAGTTGCTGCTACTGATGCAGCTGTTGCTGCGGAAGGGGATGCATCTACCCAGTGGGCTGTCACAGTCATATAGTCCTTCATTTGCCCAGAACCACTTGTCCACATGTCCGTGGTTAAGTGGACAGTGGGTACAACCGCATTTTTTAGAGCACTGAGGACACTTGATCGTACTTCTCTGTACATTTTTGGTATCGCCTGCCTAGTGAAGTGGAATCTCGACGGGATTTGGTACCGGGGACACAATACCTCCATCAACCCTCTAAATCCCACTCCACTGATGGCGGACACCGGGCGCACGTCTAACACCAACATTGCAGTTACAGCCACAGTTATACGCTTTGCAATAGGGTGACTACTATCGTATTTTGTGGTCATGGCAAACGACTGTTGGACGGTCAATTGTTTTGTGAAAGACTTAGCGGTCTTACGACTTCCCCTCTGGGAAGATGACCGACTAACAGCAGCAACAGCAGCAGTGGCAGTAGTAGGCGTACCGCTGCAGGATTCCTCGGATGAATCCCGTATTGAGGAGGACTCAGTCTGGCTGCTGACTTGGGCTGCAGGACTGAATCTGATGGAGATTGTGGAGGAAGTTGACGAGGAGGGTGTTGCTGGTGTGTATCCAACTGGACCACGGGATTTAGGTGTCCCTGTACCGATGAGGGTCCTAGCCCCAGTTCCTGAACTAACCACTGAACTATGAAGGTTATTCAGGTGACGTATAAGGGAGGATGTTCCTAGGTGGGCAAGATCCTTACCCCTGCTTATTTGAGCTTTACATAAGCTACATATGGCCATACATTGGTTGTCTGGATTTGGATAAAAATAACTCCAAACCGAAGAGGTACATTTTTTGGTCTTCTGACCAGGCATGACGATGGGCTTTTTCATCCCATGGACATCAGCTGTTTCCCCCCCTGGTGCCTCATTTACAATAACCACATCACCATCCTCATCATCAAGTTCCTCCACAGCGCCAGCTACATCATCAATAGCCTCCTCCCGAGCCACCTCTTCCCGTACAGTGATGGGAAGGTCAGGCTTGACAACCACCAACATCCTTGGACTCGCCTTGTGGATTTGTGATAATTTCTCTTTAGAAGGCAGAGTTGTTTGCTGTTTTGTTGCTGACAGCATAACTCTCTTCAATTTTTTGTAGGGGGGGGGGAAGAGGAGGAGGGCTAAGATCCGTGGGTGAAGCTGAACCACTAGTCATGAACACGGGCCAGGGCCTAAGCCGTTCCTTGCCACTCCGTGTCGTAAATGGCATATTGGCAACTTTACGTTTCTCCTCAGATGATTTTAAGTTTCTCTTTTTGCTACTTTTTCTTAACTTGGGCTTTTTGGATTTTACATGCCCGGTACTACGAGATTGGGCATCGGGCTTGGAAGACGACGTTGATGGCATTTCATCGTCTATGTCATGACTAGTGGCAGCAGCTTCAGCATTAGGAGGAAGTGGGTCTTGATCTTTCCCTACTTTATCCTCCAAATTTTTGGTCTCCATTATATGTAGCACAAGATACTGCAGAATGTGTGAACTTGGTAATATTGCAGTACCAATGGACTTATACTGCTGGATTGGTTTTGCAAATTTGGTTATAATTATATTTTTTTTTTTTAATTTTTGATTTTTTATTTTTTTTTACTTTTTTTTTATTTTTTAAAAACTTGGGAATAATGGGGAAATAACTATGCCCTTAGAAGCACAGAGCACAGGACACAGCACCACTGGACTGAACAGGACACGGCACAGGACCCAGCAGCACTACGAAACTCAGCAGGACAGAGCACAGGACACAGCACCACTGGACTGATACTGCAGAATGTGTGAACTTTGTAATATTGCAGTACCACTGGACTTTTACTGCTGAATGTGTGAACTTGGTAATATTGCAGTACCAATGGGCTTATACTGCAGGATTGGTTGTGCAAATTTTGTGGTAATTAAAAAAAATTAAATTAGTTTTTGGTATTTTTTTAAATAACTTTTTTTTATTTTTTTAAACACAGGGGAATATTGGGGAAATAACTATGCCCTTAGAAGCACAGAGCACAGGACACAGCACCACTGGACTGAACAGGACACAGCACAGGACCCAGCAGCACCACTGACCTCAGAAGGACAGAGCACAGCACACAGCACCACTGGACTGATACTGCAGAACACAGCACAGCACAGCACAGCACAGAACTAAACAGCACAGCACAGAACTAAACAGCACAGCACGAGATCTACCAGGACAGAGGACCACCTAACACACCCTCCCTCTACCCTGATCAATGCCCGAGTGAAGATGGCGGCGACTAGCGGGGAATTTATAGGATCCGAGTATTGCGAGATCCGACAACGGGATTATGAGTCAGAGCCTCAGTTTCAGATTTGAATTTGGCGCCAATACCCGGATCTGTCTCGGATCCGACTCGGATCGGCAACGTTCGGGTGGGCTCGGATTTCAGAAATCCGAGTGCGCTCATCTCTACTATTCAATGCTGTGAATTTCGCCATTTTACAGTGGGGGCGGGGCTATAGTGACGTGACAACCATAGCCGGATTAAGGGGGGGGGCACAGGGGGCATGTGCCCCAGGCCCCCCTCTCTCCGAGGGCCCCCCGCCACCGCGCGCATAACCTCTACTGATTTTTTTATTAATTCTTTCCTTAATGGCGGCGGCGGGGGGCCCTCGGAGAGAGGGGGAGGGTTGCGGTCGGGTTCGGGGCTCCCTGTGTTGGTGGGGGGAGCAGGATAGTGGAAAAAAAAATATATAGTTACTACTCACCTCATCACAGCGCCGGCGTGCCTCCTCTCTCTGCACTGTTAACACTGAATGACAGGCGTTACGTCATCAAGTCACGCCTGTCATTCAGTGAGGAGCAGCGCGGAGAGGACCAGGAAAGAAACAGGAAGACAGAAGAGAAGAAAGAAGCTACAAGAAAGGTAAGTAAAAAAAAAAAAAAAAAAAAGGGAATAACGAAGAAAGGGACACTATGTAGGAAAAAGGGGGAGAAGAAAGGCACACTATGTAGGAAAAAGGGGGAGAAGAAAGGGACACTATGGAGGAAAAAGGGGCAGAAGAAAGGGACATTATGTAGGAAACAGGGGGAGAAGAAAGGGACACTATGTAGGAAAAAGGGGGAGAAGAAAGGGACACTATGTAGGAAAAAGGGGGAGAAGAAACGGACACTATGTAGGAAAAAGGGGGAGAAGAAAGGGATATTATGTAGCAAAAAGGAGGAGAAGAAAGGGACACTATGGAGGAAAAAGGGGGAGAAGAAAAGGACACTATTGAGGAAAAAAGGGGAGAAGAAAGGGACACTATGTAGGAAAAAGGGGGAGAAGAAATGGACACTATGTAGGAGAAAAGGAGAAGAAAGGCACACTATGTAGGAAAAAAGGAGAAGAAAGGCACACTATGTAGGAAAAAGGGGGAGAAGAAAGGGACACTATGTAGGAAAAAGGGGGAGAAGAAAGGGACACTATGTAGGAAAAAAGGAGAAGAAAGGCACACTATGTAGGAAAAAAGGAGAAGAAAGGGACACTATGTAGGAAAAAGGAGGAGAAGAAAGTGACACTATGTAGGAAAAAGGGGGAGAAGAAAGGGACACTATGTAGGAAAAAGGGGGAGAAGAAAGGGACACTATGTAGGAAAAAGGGGGAGAAGAAAGGGACACTATGTAGGAAAAAGGGGGAGAAGAGAGGCACACTATGGAGGAAAAAGGGGAAGAAGAGAGACACAGTAAGGAAAAAGGGAGAGAAGAGAGGCACAGTAAGAAAAAAAGGGGGAGAGGAGAAGCACAGTAAGAAAAGGGGAGAAGAGAAGCACAGAAAGGTAAAAAGGGGGATAAGAGAGGCACAGTAAGGAAAAAAGGGGGAGAAGAGAAGCACAGTAAGGAAAAAAGGGGGAGAAGAGAAGCACACTAAGGTAAAAAGGGGGAGAAGAGAGGCACAGTAAGGAAAAAGGGGGAGAAGAGAGGCACAATAGTGGGGACAATTAATTAATTTAAGATGGGGTGGTTTGGGCGCTATTGAATGTGGGGGTGAGTTTGGGGAGAATGAGGTCCCTTTATTAAAATGTGCTTATGAATTATTTAATGGCAGTGACGGTTGCGGGAAATAGGTATATTTCAGAAATGTAAATACTATTAATTTATTGCTGGGGCTGTTTGTAGGGAGGGAAATAGGTTTATTTATTAAATGTGAATACTATTATTTTAATGCTGGGGCTGGAGGAAGGCCTAATTATTAATCATGGGTGGTACTGATTTAACGCCGGGGGTGGCTGTAATTTTCTAAATATACCCATTTTTTTCCCAAGTAGGGCCCCTAGCATTCCAGGATCCAGACAAGCCGCAGCTAAAGAAACCTGCAGCACAGGTGGTGAAAGTGAGAAGAACAGGTAGGAAAGAGCAGCAAAGTCTGTGAAATGTTGTGATTCTAGTGGGACAATCCCAATTTTTGGTGACCCTTCAATGGTGTACACAACAATGCAGGTTTTCTGCCTGTCCATGCCCAATGATGCATTATCAATGGTATTTTAATTTGCGGTATCATTGCTAGTTTTAATGTGCATTATAAATTTTATTTTTAAAGTTCGGTATCATTGCTAGTTTTAGCGTGCGGTATCATTGCTAGTTTTAGTGTACGTTATCAATGGTATTTTTAATGTATGATATCATTGCTAGTTTTAATGTGTGGTGTCAATACCCATTTAAATGTGGTGTTTCGATGATTGTTTTAATGTACAGTATTTTAGTTTGTGGAAGCAATGATTTTTCTTATGCAGACAACCTAAGCGAGCCATCTGGGAGAGCTGTAAGTGTCATACTGTGGGCTGTAGGTGATGTAATGCAGGATGTGTCACTATGCCCTTAATTTTAGATCTTAGGGGCCCCCCTGTCTTAAGTGCCCCGGGCCCCCCGAAGCCTTAACCCAGCTCTGGTGACAACGTCACCACGCCCCTATATATATATATATATATATATATGTATTTATTTATAAGCAAACACATGTGCATGCATTTAGATATACTACAGATATTGGGAGGCACAAGGATTGGGAGATACTGTTATCAACTAGGGACAAATCGGTATCCTTGTTTACTGCTCTAGTCTGATATAATATTGTGTGACTGTTTCTTCCTGCCTCCATTTTATTTTCTTGGTAAAATCCAGAGGTACCAAGGGTCGATGTTCCCCAAAGATAGGATAATGTCAGACAAGGGAACATCCCATGTGAAATATTTCACTTGCTCCAAGTGTGGCGCACAACTTCCTAGTGGGCAGCAGAACCTGGATGCGAGCAGTTCCAGGGTAGCGCTACACCCTAGATGGAGGAACCAGTGTGGGCAAGTACGATGACACAGTCAATGGTAAATCTAATCCAGCTGCTCACCCATATGGTGGAGGCCCCAGCGGTGGCAGAGGCCCTACCCTCGACTTCTGCTCCATTGGCATCCCCATCAGCCTTATCACAGGTCACAACTAAAGGCACAGACATGGCTACTGCCATTACAGTTTCCTCTCCCTCCATATAGGGTTCTCCCCAGGGAAAACCCACCAGGTGTACATCCTTAGTTAAGGTCTTGGACCGTCTAAATAAGTTCCTGGATGCATCTAGACCCTTTGCGACATGACGCAAGTGTCATAGGTTGACTCATCCCCTCCTTTCAGTCTCTGATTCAGAAGGATCATCAGAGAAGGAAGGTGAGCTTACTGAGGATTCTGACCTCCCTCAGGTAGGGGACTTGGATGAGCCCTCCAGAATTCAGAACATAGAGGATCTGGTACTGGCAGTTCGCCAGGCCTCGGATCTATTGGACCTGGAAGAGCCTCGGTCGGCTGACACGGGTCTGTTTAAACGCAGGAAACTGCATGTGGTATGTTTTCCGCCCTTGGTGGAACTGAAGGACATAGCCGAATCGGCGTGGAAATAGCCGAATAGAGAGTTTTGTGATTCCGCGCAGGTTTCTTGCCCTTTATTTGCTGTCTGCCGAAGAGCTGGCACACTGGGAACAAGTGCCAAGAGTCGATACATGTGTGGCCAGGTTGGTTTGACACAACACTACACTTCCAGTGCCAGATTCAGCGACCCTTCAGGATGGCACAGACTGCAAGGTAGGGGTGTGGGGATACCACCCTTAGCTATGAGGCAACTACCCTCTGTTGCATTTAACTCACTCAGGTACACCAGACTATATCCAAAATAAGGCTTTATTGCGACAGAACAATGCCACAAGACGTTCACAAGATAGGGTAAATTGTAGTGTTTACCCTCCAGCAGCCTCTTGCAGTCAGCACTCCAAAGTAATAATCTCAGTCTCTTTAAAGAACGTATCCTCCCACAATATTACCACCACTATTTAGCTATACAGTTACCATGTCGCCCAGCCTGGGGTACTGGTTCACACAGACCCTGTCCTGGTAGGATTTCCTCCAGTGGCACTACAATGACTGCCCAGAGTCCTTTATGCTGATGTCTTGTACACCAGAATCCTCCAAGCTATAATAGCCTCTCTTGGCATTTTGCTCTTCTTATATTGTTGGCTGTATACACAGGGAGTAGGGTAAAATGTCTCAATCCTCCTCCTTTTCAGCAGAGGTCTATCAGTGGACACTTTAACTATTAGACATACCGTCTCTGTTACCTTGATTATACAATGGAATGGCTTGACTGAATTAGCTATTTGGCAGGATACATTTAACAAATAGTTACAATATTACATCAGGGCATAACATGACACTTCCCACATGAGTGACACATTAAGACATTTGACACATTGTACCTGTAGCATTATACAATCTAAGTATAAGATACATTTTGATACAATAACATTTATATTGATACACATTAATACATTTCTCAAAGCTATAACAATGTGTATAATACTGTGGAGACAGTGCACATCATCTGACCTAATTACCAGGTCTCAGATTACCTGTTGACCTAGATAATTAAGGCTAGGTACACACTGAAAAATTTTCTGAATGACGTGTTATCTTCAATGACTTTACCTTCGACCCAAAGTGATGATCGCTCGGACAATTAATGTGTACACACTAGTCATGTTTTAGACGATTAACGAAAGACCGACTTGCATGGCAACAACTTTTCACACCCATATTGTTGTGAGCAAAGATTTGATTTTCGTACACACTGAAATGACATATGAGGTGCATCTAGCGATATCATCAATAAATTTAAATAAAAGGCAGAGCATGTTCAATAGTAACCACCCAAAACCTCATAAAAAGAGAAGGGAACACCTTTTCTTCATTCATTCATTAGCACATACTTGAGTACAGTGTACGTTCATTCGCAACCACACATAAACTTATTACGAGCAGTGAGCAAATGGGACTTTGTATGGTGTTGGAAAAGAACTTGTATTAACTTTGTTACATATATAGCAGTAAAGTATTCTTTCCTTTTCTCGTAGATACCATCGTTATATTGGACGAAAGTGTGGAGGGAGAAAAAAAATTCGGTAGTCCATTGAAGGGTGTGGTTGAGAAGATGGAAAAGCTCAACGAATATTATCAAGAATTAAGGGCAAACATCAGTGATGTTAAAAAAAAATTCAAAAAGCTAGAAAAAAACTTCATGTAGATGTTTCAGGTGTCTCAGAATATTATGCCAAAAAGCACTAGTCACTTGCTGGTTGCTGTTCAGTGCCACATTGCGGCATCTCTCTGCAGAGTTTCTCCCATTCCTGTGTACTCCATACGGGTCTCGTCTAACTCTCTTTCTGAAGACTGCGACCTGCAGGGCAGTGGCTGCAAAGCCCATACCTCCTTACGGGGGTTCCTGGTTAAGACAACCTGTTCCATTAGACTCTGCACCTCAGGGTAGAGTAGTGCCAAGTTAGGCAAATCCGGGGGATCCTATATTTCTGCATCTGACAATGACAGTAAGAACAAGCCATAGTATGGATCCCATTGGGGGACCTTCAGCGAAGGATATGCTTCCACACCTGGTAAGGAAAGTGGAACAACAAGATTGTAGGCAACGTCAGTATGCCTAGACACCTTACAGGCTGCTCAGTCTACAGCACCTGCTCTGACTGCTCCTGAACCTAGCTCTTCGTAGGCTTCTGTGTCCACGTCTTCTTCGCTCCGACTTTCAATCCCTACCAAATTCGATGGAGACACCAAGGTCTCTTGAACCAATGTTCTATTCAATTTAGAGATGGGCGGGCTCGGTTCCCCGAGATCCGAACCCGCCCGAACTTTGCCTATCCGAGTACCGAGCCGAGCAGACTCGGTACTCTCCCGCCCATTCGTAATCGTAATCGAGGGAAAACGTTATTGTGACGTCGTCGGATCTCGGGGCTCGGTTCCTGCGATATTTGAAATGCATAAATACCTGCCTCCACAGCAATCCATCGCCATTTGACAGAGGGAGAGAGCAGGGTTAGGTCACAGGCTGTATTAGAGCAGGGACAGAGCAATAATTGTATTCCTTATTCTTTCAATTATTATTGCAATTCTGATACCAATTCTATTAGCAATTGTTAGAGCAGGGGAAGAGAGGAGGATAGAGGAACCTTTTTTTTTCTTTCAATATTTTGCACTACAAGTGCTTTGGGGTGTCGTATATTCCATAGTGTGAATCAATAATTTTTCTGGCTGCCAAAAGTGCTATTTAGCAGCAGTATCTATACAATATTTTGCACTACAAGTGGTTTCGGCTCATTAACATGGATTCAAAGCAGTCCACATATGAGCAGAATCAGCAAGCAGGTGCTGACACCAGTCCTGATAGTAGTATTTCCAGTACGTCATCTGGTAAAGCCTATGTAAAAGTACATAGTCTTTTTAAATCAGGGAAAAAAACACACCCAAAAACTTTTTACCATGTTGAAGCGAAAAAGAAGTGTAACTGAGGAAAAGTTGACTGCCGATAAAAAAAATTTGACAACATGTCATTCTACACATGCAGTGGCAAAGAAAGAATGAGGCCTTCACCTTTCTCTATTAGTGGCAGACCAAAAAATGTTACTGAGCCTTCTTCTTATACGGTCACTCGTGACCAAGCAAGACCAAGTAATTTGGAGTCTAAAAGTGGTGCACAACTACTGGTACGCGTGAAAGCCGAGCTGCAAGAAAATAGTAAGGCATTAGAGCAGTGGTTCCCAAACTTTTGCAGTTCGCGGCACCCTTAGAGTCTCCAAATTTTTTCAAGGCACCCCTCCAAAATAATTATTGAGCAGTCCTGTTTTAGAAGTAGTTGGGTCAAAAAATTATAATAAGTATTTAGGTCAGGACAGAAATACTTATTTAGTTGTATGCAAAAATGCCCCCTCTGCATCCAGACACACTGCCCTCTCTCACACTGCCCCCTGTCACCCTGTCCTCCCTCCTCTGCCCTCTCTCACGATGTCCCCCTCCTCTGCCCTCTCTCACGATGTCCTCCCTCCTCTGCCCTCTCTCACGATGTCCCCCCTCCTCTGCCCTCTCTCACGATGTCCCCCCTCCTCTGCCCTCTCTCACGATGTCCCCCCTCCTCTGCCCTCTCTCACGCTGTCTCCTTCTCTGCCCTCTCACGCTGTCCCCCTCCTCTGCCCTCTGTCACAATGTTCCCTCCTCTGCCCTCTGTCACAATGCCCCCCCTCCTCTGCCCCTCTCACGCTGTGTCCCCCTCCACTGCCCCTCTCAAGCTGTGTCCTCCTCCACTGCCCCGCTGTCACTCTCCTCTGCCCCGCTGTCACTCTCCTGTGCCCCTCTGTCTGCCCCGCTGTCACTCTCCTGTGCCCCTCTGTCACTCTCCTGTGCCCCTCTGTCTGCCCCTCTGTCTGCCCCGCTGTCACATTCCTCTGCCCCTCTGTCTGCCCCGCTGTCTGCCCCGCTGTCACACTCCCTCTCACTCCTCTGCCCCGTGCCAGACATAAAAAAAAAACAAAGAACACATAAATTTACCAATCCGCCGGGCGCCAGGACCCAGCAGCCTCCTCTCTCCTGCAGCTGTCACTGAATATCGACGTCAGTAACAAGCTGTTACTGACGTCGATATTCAGTGACAGCTGCGGGAGAGAGGAGGCTGCTGGGTCCCGGCGCCCAGCGGATTGGTAAGTTTATGTGTTCTTTGTTTTTTTTTTTATGTCTGGCTCGCGGCACCCCAGTGACAGCGCCGCTGCACCCCTGGGAGGATGTCTAATCGTGAGCATTCTGTTTGTGTGCCCATAAAGAAGGGCCCTTTCAGCAGTTCTGCTGATGTGTGCCTGAACAGCCAGAGTGTAGCCGGTGATACACCAAGTGAGGATGACACTTTGGAATTAGAAGAGGATGAGGGGGAGATTTGGGTAGCCGACGAGGGCGCTGATGAGGATGCGGTTGATTGTGTAAGTCCTGCACCAGTGGAAGCAGTGTGGCACCAGTGGCAGCAGTTCTGGCACGTGAGGTACTGGCACCAATTTTCACTTTCCAAACACAAGCAGGGATGACGCAGGTGGCAGACCACAACAGTTTGACATCTGGGCTGGTTTGACGGATTTGACAAAAAAATGTGTGACCTTGCCCATAACTCCAACCAATCCTACTATTAACATGCAAAGGATGGTGGAGGGCCTAGCAGGAATTAAACTGTATTTTTCCTAATTTGCACTAATAATGTTTGGGTGTAATATACACCCAAAGATGAGTGCTCAATTGCTAAGAGTCATTGATGAAGAGGAAGACAAGCAGGCTTGTCTGTAGAATTTGCAGGCAAATTCTACTGCGTTATATAGGTAACACCCAAAGAGAAGAGCTACATTGCTCCATTGGTAATTGTAATTGCTGAAATAGAAATAATAGGGCTGACAGTCTTGCTCTAAATCTGCAGTTACATTTTATTATACCATAGCTCACTCAGAAACAGGGGAGGTGGCAGGGTTTAGTGCTAATCTTCCGCAAACAATACTAATTCATCCCACCATCATAGAAGTCTGTGTAGTATGATGTAATTGCCGATAATGGCCTTCCAAATGGAATTAGTAGTTCATTTTAGGGCAGCGTTGTCACGATTTTTGGCCAATTCTTTTACAACAGATCAAATATAAAAATGTTGTGCGGACTCATCTGCATCACCACTGGGTATCTTGGGAAAGCAAATTTTTTTACAACAAGCAGTTGCCAGAGAAACTGAAGGAGAAGACGTCCAAACAAGATGTTGATAGCTCTTGGATCCTGGCGAAGCAAATTAAGTATTTAACCTACAATTAAAATATAGTTAGCACATTTACTTTGTTTTATTTCACACGTTAAATTTCTGCAGCTCCTTGTTAAAATGTATTATTAAGGCAATCACTTGACTCAAACTAACCGTGTCTGCACTCTTTTCAAAGGTGACTACTTCGCTGGACTAAAGTACATTCCCCTCAAATGCTAGTCTTCTTGCAGCTGCTGCATTCTCCTATATGCTGTTGCAGAAACCAGAAATTTACCCTAAATTTTTCTGGACACAAACAGCATATCATTTTTTAAAAGTTCTGTAACACCAAGTTAATTGTGTGAGCAAAACAGGAAATGTGATGGAATTCAACCCCGCTGTAATGCTTGAACAATATTGGGGTCGTAATCAGAAATGACATATCCTCAGTAGAGTCCAAGCAGGATTAGCCATCTTTCAATGACATCCCTTAGTTTTTGTAACAGATTGTCAGTTGTATGCCTCTTAGTGAAGCCACTGATACACAGATTAGCCTACTTCTGAAAAATGTGACGTACTTGGGTACATGCTTCTGCTGTCCCTGCTGGTGAAGGCGAATGACCAACCCAGTGGGCTGTCAGTCATATAATCTTTAGTTTGCACAGTTCTGCTTGTCCACATATCTGTGGTTAAGTGTACAGTGGGTAGAATGCCATTTTGTAGCCCAATAATTAAATTTTAGGAGCCTTCAGGTACAGGTGGGTAATAGGTTTTCTAGTAAAATGGTATAGTGATGACATTTGCTAAGAGGGACAGAACACCTCAATTAAATGTCTTAAACCAACTGTTTTAATAGTGGACATTGGACGCAGATCTAATACTAGCATAGTACCCAGGGCGTCTGTGATCTGCAGACAGGTTTCATACTTGCTTCCTCTTGCAAAGGATTGTTTAACTGTAAATTGTTGGTTATGGGGATATTGATGATGAAGGTGTTGGGGGTGTAGATTGCAGGTGCTGGGATGTAGATGAGAGAAGGGAGGTAGATGATGCTGGACTGCTTGTTGTTATTTTTTTTTAACATAAGTTTCTGATTTTCCCAACAGCTTTCCAAGAACTCGCTGAAAAATGACGTAACATGGATGAGGATCCCTACCTCTACTGAGTGTGGCTTTAAAAACGCTACAAATGGCTAGACAACTGTTGTCAGGATTTGTGTAAAAATAATTCCACACTTAAGAGGTGGATTTTTGGTCTTATGCTGAGGCATGACAATGGCCTTTTTCTTATCACTGGCAAGAACTGCAGCAATTTTTCTTTTAAAGTGTATGAAAATCATATTGTGACCTAGGAGGTGGCCAAAATTGAATGGGAATGACTGGATATTAGTGTTAGTGAGGTTAATAATAATGTAGTTACAAAATAACACCTATATTATGTTATTTTAGCCCAAATTTTTTGTATTTTTTTTAACAAATTGCAAAACAAAACCAAAACCCTAAACACGCAAGGGCGGTTTTGCCAAAACTAAAACAAAAACCAAACACGCCGGTAATCCAGATCCAAAACTAAAAGCAAAACACGGGGGTCAGTGACCATCTCTAATTCAATTCAACCTTCAGCCTCAGAATTTTTCCCACAGAGAGGACGAAGGTCATCTACATAATACCTTTACTAACCAAACAAGCCCTGGCTTGAGCCTCCCCTCTGTGGGAGAAGGACGACCCTCTGCTTAGTGACTGTGTTGCCTTCATATGCACCTTTCGAAAAAAAATTGATGAGCCCGGACGCGTTTCTTCTGCAGCTGCAAGTATTCTTAGGCTCCGACAAGGAACTCGTTCTGTGGCACAATATTTCATTTAATTCTGCACTCACTCATCTGAACTCCTGAGGAATATTGATGCTCTTGTGGCCGCCTTCTGGCAGGGGCTATTTGACAGGGTACATGATGTCTTAGCCTCCCAGGAATTACCATCCACCTTGGATGCCCTGATTTCTTTGTGCAGGTTCCGAGGAAGATCTGCTGAAAAGGAACCCTCTCACCGGTCCTCTGTCAAATTGGCTCCCCGTTTCCAGCGCACCTCTCCTCCTGATGAATTAATGCCACTTAGTGTTTAACCCTGGAAGAGTGAAAGAGAAGATGTAGAAACAGCCTATGTATCTATTGTGCTGAATCTGGTCACTTCCTCAGATCGTGTCCAAAAAGATCGGGAAACGCCAAGCCCTAACCTGCTCCGAGGAGGTCAGACTGGGCATTTCTAAATCCTCTCTCGCTGCAGGTATTTGTACTATACCTTTTTCTTTGTGGATCTCTTCTATTACTCTTAACACTTCTGCTCTGTTGGATTCGGGAGTAGCTGGAAAATGTATTTCCTACTCCATGGTGTCCCAGTGGTCCCTGCCTGCGATTCCTTTGATGGTTTCTATCGTCATCACCACCATTGACAGTTCCCTCTCGCCAGCGGAACTATTCATCTGCAAACTGAACCCATCACGCTTCAAATTGGAGCACTGCACTCTGAACAAATTTTTCTTTGTGCTGCATGTGGACTGGAACTCCTCGCAAATTCTGGCCTGGGGGCCCTCTTGTCAGTCACGTTGCCTGCTCCAGATTGAACCTCTCCAAGTGTCTACTGTGTCTTCTGACCTTTCATCCTCAGCTCTACCTCCTCAATACCGCACCTTTGCTGATGTATTTGATAAAGGTCGCTCAGAGTTTCTACTACCCCATCGCCCTTGGGATTGCCCATTTGAACCCAGGCAAGAACCCCCCTAGGGGTTGTGTTTATCCTCTATCTCTGCCTGAGACACAAGCCATGGCTGATTACATCAGGAGAACCTACAACATGTCTTTTTTCGACCATCTGTCTCCCCTGCTGGAGCAGGATTCTTTTTTGTAAAAAAGAAAGAATGATCCCTGCGGCCCTGCATTGATTACTGCAGTTTGAATGCAATTGCTATAAAAAGTCGCTATCCCATCCCACTGATTATGGAGCTCTTTGATCGTATTAAAGGAGTCAAGATTAGACTTGCCAGCGGCCTACATCTTCATCAGAATTCGAGCTCGCAATGAGTCGAAGACCGCTTTTAACACCCGTGATGGTCATTATGAGTACCTTTGAACTCTGTAATGCCCCTCTCTATCTTTCAGAGTTATGACAACAAGATCTTCAGAGACCTACTCTACAGTCATGGCCAAAAGTTTTGAGAATGACGCAAATATTATTTTTCACAAAATCTGCTGCCTCAGTTTTTATGATGGCAATTTGTATATACTCTAGAAAGTCATGAAGAGTGATCAGATGAATTGTAATTGATTTTAAAGTCCCTCTTTGCCATGACAATGAACTTTGCCCCAAAAACAACCACTGCATTTCAGCCCTGCCACAAAAGGACCACCTGACATCAGGTCAGTGATTCTCTCATCAACACAGGTGAGAGTATTGGCGAGGACAAGACTGGAGATCACTCTGTCATGCTGTTTGAGTTAGAATAACAGACTGGAAGCTTTAAAGGGAGGGTGATGCTTGAAATCATTGTTCTTCCTCTGTTAACCATGTTTATCTGCAAGGAAACATATGCAGTCATCATTGTTTTGCGCAAAAAGGGCTTCACAGGCAAGGATATTGCGGCTAGTAAGATTGCACCTAAATCAACCATTTATCGGATCATGAAGAACTTCAAGGAGAGAGGTTCAATAGTTGTGAAGAAGGATTCAGGGTGCCCAAGAATAGCAAGCGCCAGGACTATCTCCTAAAGTTGATTCAGCTGTGGGATTGGGGCACCACCAGTGCAGAGCTTGCTCAAGAATGGCAGCAGGCAGGTGTGAGTGCATCTGCACGCACAGTGAGGGGAAGATTTTTGCCTGGTGTCAAGAAGGCCAGCAAAGAAGCCACTTCTCTCCAGGAAAAACATCAGAGACAGACTGATATTCTTCAAAAGGACTGGGGTAAAGTAATTTTCAGATTGTTTGGCGCATCTGGAAAAACGCTGAGCGCTACCATTAGTCCTGTGTCATGCCAACAGTAAAGCATCCTGAGACCATTCATGCTTCTCAGCCAAGGGAGTAGGCTTACTCACAATTTTGCCTAAGAACACAGCCATGAATAAAGAATGGTACCAAAACATCCTCCAAGAGCAACTTCTCCCAACCACCCAAGAACAGTTTGGTGATGAATAATGCCTTTTCCAGCATAATGGAGCACCTTGCCATAAGGCAAAAGTGATAACGAAGTGGCTCAGGGATCAAAACATTGAAATTTTGGGTCCATGGCCAGGAAACTCCCCAGACCTTAATCTCATTGAGATTAAGGTCTGAGGAGGTGGGTCAATCCTGAAGAGGTGGGTGGACAAACAAAAACCCACAAATTCTGACAAACTCCAAGCATTGACTAGGCAAAATTGATGGCCATTAGTCAGTATGTGACCCAGTAGTTGACAGCATGCCAGGGCGAATTGCAGAGGACTTAAAAAAGAAGTGTCAACACTGCAAATATTGACTCTGCATAAATTTAATGTAATTGTCAATAAAAGCCTTTGACACTTATAAAATGCTTGTAATTTTACATCAGTATCCTATAGCAACATCTGAAAAAGGTCTAAAAACACTAAAGCAACAAACTTTGTGAGAAGCAATATTTGTGTCATTCTCAAAACGTTTGGCTATGACTGTACTCCTGTGTAGTAGTATACCTCGATGACATTCTTATTTTTTTCCCAATATCTAACCTCCCACCTTCTCCATGTCTCCAGGGTCCTTTCCAGATTCCGTAAGAACCAGATTTTCTGCAAACTGGAAAAATATTCTTTTGAAGCTCCATCTATGCCATTCCTTGGTTACATGTGTCAGACACTGCCTCCGTACTGACAGTAGGTGTGAGAGGCGGCCATTTGTAACTTGTGGTCGGCGTCCCGTTGTCTAGCAACGGGACGCCTTCTTACTTCCGGGGTCAGCGAGCGCACGTGCCGTTACTTTGGCGTCCCGTTGCTAGGCAACGGGAACGCTAGGCGGCTTCCGGTCGGCGGTCAGCGACTCTGACCAGGGGGTATTTATTGGTTTTACCCTGCTCCAGCTCCTGTTTGATTGTTCCTGTTTTCCTAGTGTTTTGACCCAGCTTTCTGTTTAAACTCTCTGTGGATTTCACTTTGTACCTTTGCTGCCTGTGTGGTTTCCTGACTTTTGGCCTGCCTCTGTCTATTCTTTGGATCATCCCTTGTACCTTGACTCCGGTTTGGTTCCAACCCAGATTGACTGACTACACTTTTGTCCACTCCATTACTACACTGGTGGCTGTCTCGGAGAACTGTGACCTGGACACCCTCTTGCAGCGAAACCCAAAATCCTTTGCGGAAGCCCCTGGTGAATACTGGGTGTGCGTTAGACTCCGCGTCTCCTTGTTCAGCTGCGTCAATACCAGCTAATAATTCCCCTCTGAGCATGAAAACATAGTCTCAGGCTCAGATCTACAAATGGACCCTGAAAAGATTTGTGCTATCTTAAACTGGGCGCTTCCATCTGGCCTCAAACCAATTCAGCGTTTTTTGGGCTTTGCAAATCCCTATAGACAGTTTTTTCAGAATTATTCCATCGCTCCTTACTCAAAATGGAGCTAACACCAAGGTTTGGTCCCCAGAGGCGTTGAAAGCTTTCAGTTTTCTCAAGAGGTGTTTTCTTTGGCTCCCATTCTCAGACAACCGGATGCTCCCCGCCTCTCTGGCCATGTAGGCTTCCTCAAATCCCTAGAAATCATCTCCGGAAACTGTCACACATCGGGATCTTAGCTGCACTTACCTCACCCGCCGCTGTCATATCACGGCTACCTGGGTCCCTTCTGGTCGTCTGCAGCATTCCAGTCCTCTACACCTCCGTTTGTAAACAAACACATACTGTTTGTTCTGCTGTATGGGCGCGGCCATCTTGGATGCAGTCAGGTGATCTTTCCAGACCAACCAGATTCAATAGCTGTGATCACATGAACTTTACAGCCAATAGTTGTTTGTGACACACTATTTAAACATGCTGCTGTGATCTGTTCATTGCCAGAATAACACACTTCTCTCCAGAGGATAGTTCTTGGCTCCAGTGTTTCTGCCAGCATTTCCAAGTGCTCTGTTTCTGCCAAGTGCTCTGTACCTGCCAGCATTACCAAGTGCTCTGTACCTGCCAGCATTACCAAGTGCTCTGTACCTGCCAGCATTACCAAGTGCTCTGTTCCTGTCAGCATTACCAAGTGCTCTGTTCCTGTCAGCATTTCCAGACTGCTCATTCCCCTGCTATATTCTACATTCTGCAAGAACATGAGCAGGAAGATCATCCAGGATGCTAGGTTCTGTTTCATTCCTGCTCCAACTAGTCCCAAGGGTCCCGAATAGGATCAAGAAATACAGACGACCGTGTTACAACTCACCTGTCCTCGCTCCAGCGCCGCGATCCTCTCTCTCTTCCGGGTCGCGGCGGCGCTGTCACGTGACAGTCGGGGCGGGCAATTCAAACCTGCAAACCTACTAAAGACCTGCTCTGACACCTGGGCAGCGTCAGAGCAACTTCCTATGTTCCCTGACTAGGTGCTCCTCGTGTGTCTCTCCGTGTACCAGTTCCTTGCAGACTTCTCAGACATTCTCTCTACTCCACGTGTACCAGACCCAGGCTTGCTGACAACGTATTATCTCCACTCCACGTGTACCAGACCCAGGCTTGCTGATAACTTATTATCTCCATTCCACGTGTACCAGACCCTGGCTTGCTGACTTTGTATATATCTCCACTCCACATGTACCAGACCTCGGCTATCCTGATACTACCTTCCAGTTCCAGTGTTATCGTGGGCTACCTCCTACATCCTTACCTCTAGAGGCAGACCAGTGGACCGCGACCTGCGATCTTCCGCAGCAAAGTCCATTCTGCCTTGTGGCGGTTCTTGGTGAACACCAGGGGGTTCGTTAGACTCCGCACCACCAGCCGGCCAGCGCTGATCTAGAGTAAGGCAAGTACTCCATATTTATAACCTACATTGCTACATTGTTGTACACGCTACATAATTGTTACAGACCGTGACAGAAACTATTGGGGGCCTACTCTCCATTCTGATCTGAAAGAATTTGTAGCTGCTTGTACTAACTGCGCTCAACTTAAGTCCTCCCATCAACTCTGGTCCTCTCATTCCTCTGCCGCTGCCATTCAGACCTTGGACAGACATCAGCATGTATTTCATGACTGACCTTCCTCCCAGTGGAGGCTTCAACACTATTTGGGCCGATTTGGACAAAGATGGCCCACTTTGTCCCATTGGCCGGACTTCCTTCTTCTCTGGTTTAGCACAACATTTTGCAAAGGGGATTTTCCACCTTCATGGCTGTCCCCTTGAAATTGTATTGGACCGTGGAGTTCAATTTGTTTTCAAATATTGGCAAGCACTATGTAAAGCCCTTAAGACTCAATTAAGTTTCTCTTCAGCATACCATCCACAATCTAACGGTCAGATGTGGAGATTTAACCAGGACCTTGAAACCTGCCTCAGAATCTTCTTCTCTGCCAACCAAAATAACTGGGCCGATCTATTGTCCTGGGCAGAGTTCGCCCACAACAACCTGTTTCATGAGTCCACATCTGCACCTCCATTTTTTGTGGTCTATGGTCTACATACTCCTCTTCCCAAATTTTCCGCGCCTCAGGGTAGAGTAGTGCCAAGTTAGGCGGATCTAGGGATCCTATAAGTTTGCATTTGACCATGACATGTTTAGATGGACATTGGGTTGTTATAATTTATTATCATTTGTTTCACCATCTAATTGGGTAGGGTACCTAATTCCGATATTGGAAATGTAAGCACTTAACCTGCTGACATGAACATGTCAACAGGCTAAATGCCAACATTTCCATTGTGGTAACAGGTTGACAATAGTCAATAGTGTGATTATTGATATTCACATGCAGGGAACCATGAGATGCCTATTCTGCTTCACTGTCCTTAAGGTGAACACAAAATCTTAACATAGCCAGCCCCCATGGATGTCATTGAGTCGCACCAGTATGCTTTGGTCATCATCTCCTTGAGCAGCCTGGATGTGACATCCAGCTTAGTAATGCTGCTGAAGCTGTGCCCCTCATCTATGGGGCAGTTGACATCTCCTGCCATCACTTCCATCCTAGTGGTTGTGAGCTGGGCCCACAGGATGTGGAAAAGCTCCAAATGCTCATTCTTAGCAGGGGATGCATACACACAGATTACATTTTTAAGCTCACCTGCCTAGAGGCCATCTACAATAAGTAATCTGCCACAGACAGACTCCTGAACAGAATATAATGTGAAGAGGCTTCCCCTGATAAGAATGGCAACTATGCAGATTTACAATCACCCCCACCAGGCCAATAGGAAGGCCCATGAGACTACTGCCTTCACATATTTTTATAGGACCTAAAGAAAGCCAGAGAACATACCTGCAGCATACGACGACAACCACCAGCTTCTTGGAGTAGTTGGAGCTGGCAACTGGGGTTTTTCGCT
This sequence comes from Mixophyes fleayi, assembly GCF_038048845.1. NCBI lineage: Eukaryota > Metazoa > Chordata > Amphibia > Anura > Limnodynastidae > Mixophyes > Mixophyes fleayi. Next base: position 420,715,579 of record NC_134402.1, on the reverse strand, counting down.
CCTTCCTCTTCCTTTCTCCTCACTTTGTTCTCTTTACCTGTAGTAGGTTGTAAACATAATCAGTGATATTAGGAGAGCTGGTCCTATCAGGCTTAACTTTTTTTAGTACATTGAAATACCCACACTATTAATATAATTTGGGAAGAGAAGGGTAAATGTTAAAAGAAAATGCAATGATTGACAATATTTTTCCACAAACATGTTGCATCCATTGTGTTGTACAGTTAGCTAGTCATTTCATTATCTAATATCTACTATCATTATGCTTCAGTAGTCTTCACCCACAATAAAGCGGATGCTATTGTTCATTCCAGCCATGATACTGCCATGATACTGCAAAAGTAAAGGGCAAAATGTTATGTAGAATCACAATACATCAAAAATAGACATAAGACCTGATTCATTAGTGGACATATTGTGTGCGCAATTTGCATACCATAATATACTCGTATATAAACGCTGTTAGGAACCCCTCAAACCAGTACGGCAAAACCTGGAGTCTGCTCTGAGAGTCAGGTATTCACTGTTGCCCCTAGTGGTGGGGACAGACTTGGCTGCAGACTAACAGAGGGTCGTGAGATGCGTACCGGCTGGGGGGAACCCAGGAAGGCAGAATGGAGTCCAGGCAAGGATCGAGGGCTGCCAGCAGACAGAGTATCCGATAAACAATCCGAGGTCAGAGGTCACAGGCAGAACAGCAGCGTCAAAGTCCAGGCAAAATATCAAGGGGCACAGGCAAACAATCGTATTTAGATATCAAGGCAAGGGTCTGCAACAAATAATCAGAATCCAAATAGAGCAGAGAGCAAGAGACACAGCAGGCTAGTATGCAGCAAGCAGGAACTATAACCGGCAGGGAGGGCTTGCCCCTTCCAGCGGGGCACTAAGTATTTGAATTGCGCGCGCTCCCGGCTGTACTGGACGCCAGGACGCGGCACTGCTGCACAGAGCGTCCCGACCGTTGCCTTGGGACTCAGCGGAAGTGATGACGGCCGGGACGTCGGGGCACAGAAAGAAGCGAGTCGCGGCGGTGCCTGAAGCCGCTGCGGCTCGTGACAAACGCAAGAAACGTACGGACAAATTGATCAAACAACGGATTTCTAGATAAGAACCAAAATGAATCTGGATGCAAGTCGTTTACGCAACGTAAAAAGCTACGTAAAATGGACATGCGTTCAACTGGTTTGGGTATGAAATCCGACACTTAAAGTAACGACAAACAAATAAACTGACCTGAAAATGCCTATAAGTACATCATCGCTACAGCTACATAGTAGACGCGATGTAAAAGAAACGTGAGGTATGCCTCCACATAATATACCGGCATACATGAAATCCCTACAAATCTGAAATAACAAGAGAATAAATGACTACAATAAAGGGAAACGACAGACTCAGAAATATTAACCACAAATCCGAAGGTACCACTAAATAAATTCCTACATACAATATTAATGACACAACATTAATGTCTACACAAAAAATCACTATAGAGATACAAACCCTACACATTATATTTGTACACATACCCAATTTAATTACTAAAAATAGGTGTATGAAAACAGCAATGGTGAAATCGATATCATTAATAGTTATGTAATTCCATATGTACTGTCGAAGTCAGCAAATTGGATAAAGTCATTTCAATTAAAATCGAGCAAACTTGGTTGTCTTTGTTTGAAATGATGCGTACGGCACGCTACGGCGTGAAAGGGCACGCTACGGTGTGGAAGGGCGTACGCAGCTACAACACGTGGCAACAACAGTATTTAGTCTTTTACATACATTCGCACAAACACGCACACTTGTAAAATAGTACACATTAATGTTAGTTGCAACACATAGTCATTTATGTCGAAATATGGTAGTATTTATTAGGGGGGGGGAACCGGGCACTTTTGGTGTTTTGGGTTCTGATTAGCTTGAGGTTTTGGGTTCTGATTTGTTTTGCCAAAACACCCCACGAAAGGATTTGGTTCTGATTTCGGGTTTTGGGTTCTGATTTTTTTTTAAAAAAGCATAAAAATTGCTAAAATCAATTATTTTGTTTTTGTTTCACTCCTACACTATTATTAACCCCAATAACATTCATTTCCACTAATTTCCAGTCTATTCTGAACACATCACATCTCACAATATTGTTTTTAGTCTACACAAAGTAACTGTACACAAAGAGGAGGAGACAGATTTAAGAGACTTTGTAAAAGCGAAGTCTCATGGATGTTCAAACTACTAACCATGTTCCCAGATGGTCTAAATGAAACCATGGAATTCAATGATTGGTATTTATAGATTTGTTTTCTGTTTAAGACCATAATGCTATACATAGAATTCTTGGTTAGTGACATATTCAGTAATTAGCTACATTTACCTTTATTCCAGGTCTTTATCTGTGTTTTGTTTGATTCTGTATAAGATCTTTATGTTTATTTTTATATTTACTTTTATGCCGGACTCTGATACTATCAGACAATATACGATATCCTAAACATGTTTTCTCATTAATTTTATTTTTACAGTTTATGATATATATCTCTTATATATATCTGCATATATACAATTATGCGCATATATAAACACATATCCTTTGTTTTTATTTATATTTATTTTAATTTGTATTTGTTCTTATATTTGTATTTTAGGATGACCATGATGATAAGATAATAACCGTTGTTCTATTATGTATATATATATTATTACAACCTTGTTGTTCTGTATGTGCACAGGTTCAATAGCTGACCTATTTTAGAAGAAATTTTGTATCCTAAATGTACATGGATGTTTTTGTGCACAGGCTCATTAGTAGACCTATGCAGGTGATTTTATGTTTATTTTCAAACTATTTTTATACTCTTTGACACAATATCCTTATGTGCTTATATTACTATGAATGTATTTGGCTATAATGACATGAAGATGTGAGCCTTATCAATGAGTGAACATATTGTTTTAATACATCTACATGTGGTCGCTATTAACTTGATGAGGTATTTCCTCCCCCTTTTCTTACCCAATAAATATCAAGTGAAGAGAGAGTCAGCTTATTGCTTGAAAAAGTCTGCTTTGACAGACGAAACGCGTCGCAAGGTTTTGCTGGCTCCACAGAGTAATTACACTCTTTCTCTCTGGCCTCATTTATTGTGAAGACCTTTGTTACATTGTCTCCAGAGGCGTTCTTTACATTTACAAAGCTCTTTCAAGGAACCTTCCACTCAAGTCTGTGTTTGTCCGGACGGACTCACTGGTGCGCACCAATATTCAAGTTTCGTTTTGGACTGCCTAGCCGCTCAGACGGCGGACTTACATTTTCAATCTGGACTGTCGAGGCGGGTAAGCTTGACTCCTTTATCTATGGCTGGATTCATTTTTTGGCTACATTAAGATACGGAAGACGGATACACTTTTTATACTTGCAATTTACCGTTGCCATATGAATGCGATATAACCAATACTAGAGAGGTGTATAATTAATCACCCCCATCGCTCTATTCAGTATGTGGCAAGTTGTCATCTGAAACCATGATTTGACTCGACATCACGGAGCCTTTGTATACATTTTTTGTCAAACATCTTTTATCTACCGGTAATTGTTATAGGACAATCTTTTGGAAACATTGGAAGTTCTGTGGAATATAAAACACATTTTGTGGGGTTTTTTCCTAATGGGTCATTGAGCCTGTGCACTGGATCATGTGTTATATTGGTACATGTATTAAATTGTTTTAACCATTTGTATACTAAGTAAATATCAATCTATATCCATTATTGTTTTGGTTTTATTATCATACTGTATCTATCCATATTAAGGACATCTTATGCGCAATCTATCTTTCTGTATCTATATTTATTTAGAGGATTTGCACTTCCTCTGTTTGATTTGCTGCACTTGATGTCCCATCTATATTCATTTGTTTGTTTTATTGCCTATTAGCGCCGGAGACCCTTTAGTATATTGTTTTTAGTCCAAAAGGTTGCACCGAGGTAGCTGGATGTCTAAGCTAAGCGACACAAGTGGGCGGCACAAACACGTTGTCACTCACCGGACCGTGAGTGCCTCTTCCCGGACATTTAGGAACCGTGGCCGTCCGCCATCCTGAGGGTCTGCGCATGCGCAGCCCTTTTCTATACTTCAGTGTATACTCCTTTAACTTAATTGGCAGATCAGGCAACCTCCCTATATTAAGCACCTGTGGTCACCACCACGTTGCCTGATCTTGGAGTCTCATTCCTCATGAGTCTCTGAAGGTGTTCCTGTATTACTCGTGTATTCAGCGCCGCTGATTCCTGTGGTTTCCAAACCACTTCTACTACCGTGGTTCCATACCACTTCTACCATCAACTGTATCATCATGACTGTTTGCTGATTCCTATCCGCTGCCTCCGTGCACTACAGTCTTCTACACCACTTCAACGTTATTTTATATCTATGTGACTGTTTGCTCATTGCTATCCGCTGCCTCCGTGCACTCCAGCTTTTACCTCACTCACCTGCTTCTCATCAAGTCTGTTTGCTGATTTCTATCCGCTGCCGCCGTGCACTACAGTCTCCTGCTTGCAACTCGCCTGTGTTCAACATCGTGACTGCCAGCTGGCTACTATCCGCTGCCTCTGTGCACTACAGTCTCCTGCTTGCAACTCGCCTGTGTTCAACATCGTGACTGCCAGCTGACTACTATCCGCTGCCTCTGTGCACTACAGTCTCCTGCTTGCAACTCGCCTGTGTTCAACATCGTGACTGCCAGCTGACTACTATCCGCTGCCTCTGTGCACTACAGTCTCCTGCTTGCAACTCGCCTGTGTTCAACATCGTGACTGCCAGCTGATTACTATCCGCTGCCTCCGTGCACTACACTCTCATCTCATCTTTGCTGTGACTTCCTCGAGACTGCCGCTTTTCATTACCATCTGCTACACTTCGTGATCTACAGCTCCTGCCCTGCGCTGCACTCCTGTTTCCCATCGCTGTTGGTTCCTGTGGTTGCTACTGGTTACCTCCGTGTGCCGCTGAGTCCTGCCGCTGTGGTCAGCGCTATCGTCCATCTCCTGCTGATCCACTCTCCACGCCTTCACGTGTTCCACTGGTCTCTACCCTCCTGTCGGCATTGGATTCGTATCTCTTCTACTACCCTCTGCTGGATCATCTCCATTCTCCTGGGTTTCCTATGAGTCCAGTTCCACGTGTTGCTGACTCCTGTGGATTCGTGTCCCTGTCGGTCTACTCACCTGTGCGCTGCACCTGCTAGACCGCTGCTTCACCTATCCAGGGACTTCCTATCCAGTCGGTCTCCAGCCGCTCAGGTACCGCTGCAATCCCATCTGACTGCTACTGCTGAACCTCGGTATGCATACTTCTCATTGACTGTGCTGTGTATTGCATATCTTGCTGGACTGTGTTTGGTTCTCTCTGGAGTCTGCTATCCGCTGAGTCTATTGCCATCATTGACTGTGTTATCATTGTGCTGGACTACTTCAAGGGACTTTCTAGATTGCAGACCTGATCAGTCATTTACATATATATATATCTATATTGTGCATATTACTGTGGATCGTGTATAAGGTGCCTGTGTATATCCTGTGTTGCAGTCTTCCCCCGTGCACCTCCTCATATATATATTCAGTGGTACAACTTGCTGATGTCAGACCACTGATCCCTGTTTCCGGTATCACCTGTTCCATTATCCTCTCACATAGCAGTGGTACAACTTGCTACCGCAGACCACTGACTACCTGGATACCTCCACTTGGATTCCATTCCTTCACTCAGACAGCGGTACAACTTGCTACCCGCAGACCGCTGACTCTCATCACCTCCTTGTTTCTGTTGGACATTCCTCCTCACTATAGCAGTGGTACAACTTGCTATCGCAGACCACTGACTACCTTCACGTGTCCTTGTCCGTACAGTTCCTTGTGTATCATTACCTCATTATTACCAGTGTTGCTAGTCATAGACTTTCCTGAGCATCTCATCGGCCATCATTTCATGTTCCGTGATCACCCAGCTACCAGAGTACCCTATTACCATCTACATTGCTCTGGTAAGCCTACCATCTGGTGATCCCTGGGTAAAGACTCCTAGTGCCCGTGACAGTAAGATCAGGCCATGACAGACCCAGATGTGGAACCTACCACCAAAGAGATGCTGCAACATCTGGTTAGCCGTGTGGAGCAACAGGATGCCCGCCAACAGCTGTTACTTCAGTGTTATCAGTCATTAACCTCCCAAGGAACATCTGGACAGACTGTGACAGCTACTACTGAAGCTCCTGTGCTTTCCTCCGTTTCCCCATTGCCATCCCAGGTGTCTATAGCTTCCACGCTTCACCTGCCTACTCCGTCAAAGTACGATGGAGACCCCAAAACTTGTAGGGGTTTCCTTAATCAATGTTCAGTCCATTTTGAGCTCCAACCTCAAAATTTTTCTACCCATCGTTCTAGAGTGGCCTATCTTATCTCTTTGTTTTCAGGACAAGCCCTGGCTTGGGCCTCCCCTCTGTGGGAGAGGAACGATCCAATATTACAAGATAGTGCCAAATTCATTTCTACATTCCGAAGTGTGTTCGATGAACCAGGTCGTGTGACCTCCGCTGCTTCCAGCATCCTCCGTCTGCGACAAGGATCTCATACTGTAGGCCAGTACGTCATTCAATTTAGGATCTTAGCCTCTGAACTTCAGTGGAACGCTGAAGCCCTAGTTGCCGCCTTCTGGCAGGGGCTTTCCGATAAAATTAAAGATGCACTGACTACCCAAGAGCTTCCTTCGTCACTTGAAGATTTGATCTCTCTATGCCATCGTGTTGATATGAGATTTCGTGAAAGAGAGGCTGAGAAAACGACTTCTGCTAAAGCACCTTTTCGCTCTAACCCTCAATTTCGTCCAGTGTCACCCGCTGTGATTCCCATGGAGATTGGACGTTCCAAGTTATCTTCTGAGGAGAGGAAACGAAGAGTCAAGAATAGACTCTGTATCTATTGTGCTGATTCCACTCATATTCTCAGCTCCTGCCCTAAGAGATCGGGAAATGCCAGGCCCTAACTAGTTCTGGAGAGGTGAAGTTAGGGTCCCTGGAGTCCTCTCCATCGTCTATGAAATCTAAAGTCTGCGCTTTTGATGTGACTATTTCCTTTGCTACCAAGACCTTTGAGTCACAGGCATTGATTGATTCCGGAGCAGCAGGAAATTTTATTTCCAAATCGTTAGTTAATCAATGGTCTCTACCAATGATTACCTTAAAAACTCCCATTACTGTGACGGCTATCGATGGATCACGTCTCATCAACAGTCTCATCACCCAGAGTACGTCTCCAGTAACCCTTCAGATTGGTGCTCTGCATCATGAAGAGATATCGTTTTTAATTCTTCCTGTTACGACAAGTCCGATTGTCCTAGGCCTTCCATGGCTTCAGTGTCACTCTCCCCAGATTGACTGGCGCACCCCTCAAGTCACGTCTTGGGGGCCTGAATGTCACCATCATTGCCTTTCCCAAGTCATCCCTCTCAAGGTACAGCAAGCTTCCATCTCAGCTATTTCACCGGGACTCCCTCCTCAATATGCTTCATTTACCGATGTTTTTGATAAAGCTCAGTCTGAACGTCTTCCTCCTCATCGTTCTTGGGATTGTCCGATTGATCTTCTTCCTGGCAAGACTCCTCCCAGGGGCCGGGTCTATCCACTCTCGTTACCTGAAACTCAAGCTACATCTGAATATATACGGGAGAACCTCCAGCGTGGGTTCATTCGACCTTCCACCTCGCCCGCTGGAGCTGGGTTCTTCTTTGTCAAAAAGAAGGATGGATCATTACGCCCTTGTATAGATTTTCGTGGACTCAATGCCATTACTATCAAGAATCGGTATCCCATTCCGTTGATCACTGAGCTATTTGACCGCATCAAGGGAGCCCGTATTTTTACTAAGTTGGATCTTCGTGGTGCCTACAATTTAATCAGAATCCGTTCCGGTGACGAATGGAAGACGGCGTTTAACACCAGAGACGGGCATTACGAATATCTGGTAATGCCTTTCGGGCTATGTAATGCCCCCGCTGTTTTTCAGGGCTTCATCAATGAGATTTTTCGGGACTTATTATATGTATGTGTCGTCGTCTACCTGGACGACATATTGATTTTTTCACAGGACCTGCCTTCTCACCACCAACATGTGGCAGAAGTCCTCTCCAGGCTACGGAAAAATTCATTGTTCTGTAAATTAGAAAAATGTTCATTCGAATTACCCCAGATTCCATTCTTGGGGTATATTGTTTCCGGAGTTGGTCTGAAGATGGATCCTGACAAAGTAAATGCTGTACTACATTGGCCCCAGCCAACTACTCTTCGTGCCATCCAGCGTTTTTTAGGTTTTGCCAATTACTATAGACGCTTCATTCAAGACTTTTCTTCCATTGCATCTCCTATTGTGGCCCTGACTCAAAAAGGGGCTAATCCTAAGCAATGGTCTACTGAGGCTATTCAAGCCTTTCAAATATTAAAAGAGTCCTTCTCTTCGGCTCCAATCCTTCGTCAGCCTGATGTGACACTCCCCTTTTTTCTAGAAGTAGATGCCTCTAATGTGGGCTTAGGAGCTATTCTCTCCCAACGCTCGGAACAGCAAAAATTCCACCCTTGTGCCTTCTATTCTCGGGGTCTCCTACCCGCAGAGAAGAATTATACCATCGGAGACAAGGAATTACTGGCTATCAAAGCCGCATTAGAGGAATGGAGATACTTGTTGGAGGGAGCTCGCCATCCGGTGACGATCTTCACGGATCATAAGAACTTGTCATATCTCCAGTCTGCCCAATGCTTGAACCCTCGTCAAGCAAGATGGTCTCTTTTCTTTTCCCGTTTTGAATTAATAATTACCTTCAAACCAGCTGCCAAGAACAAAAAAGCTGATGCCTTATCTAGAGCCTTTGTTACGTCCTCTGATATAGAAGAGGTTTCCAACCATACCATTCTAGACCCCAAATGTATCTCACTGGCTGCTTCATCCACCAAAACGCTACCATTTGGGAAGACCCTCGTGCCTCCTACTCTAAGGAGGAAAATCCTTTCGTGGTTCCATGCCTCTCGTTTTTCTGGACACGCCGGTGAACACAAGACTTTTGAGATCCTCTCTCGAAGTTACTGGTGGCCTTCAATGAGGAGAGACGTCAAAGAGTTCATTGCTTCCTGTGAATTATGTTCGCAATTCAAATCCTCCCGCAGAACCCCAGCAGGGTTGCTGCGACCACTACCCATTCCGTCCAAACCATGGACCCATATTAGTATGGATTTCGTTACTGACTTACCACCTAGTAAGAACCATAACACTATTTGGGTGGTAGTGGACAGATTTTCGAAGATGGCTCATTTCATCCCTCTGTCTGGTTTGCCTTCCTCGTCTATCCTGGCTGAACATTTCATTAAAGAGATCTTCCGTATCCATGGATGTCCATCTGAGATTGTGTCTGATAGAGGAGTACAATTCGTGTCCAGATTCTGGCGAGCCCTTTGTAAAACCTTGGGCATACGATTAGCACTCTCATCTTCTTACCATCCACAATCCAATGGACAAACCGAACGTGTCAATCAAGATCTTGAGACTTTTATAAGGATATTTTCATCAGCCAATCAAGACAACTGGGTAGAGTTACTCCCTTGGGCTGAGTTCGCCCATAACAACATGTACCATGAGTCATCATCCAAAACTCCATTCTTTGTGGTCTACGGTCACCATCCGTCTTTTCCGGAATTTCCTGCCCTCCCGCCCACCCAAGTTCCTGCGGTGGAAACGGTTTGTCAGACCTTTAAAAATATCTGGTCTCAGGTCAGAACCTGTTTAAAGAAGACATCTGTCAAATATAAATCTTTCGCTGATAAGAAGAGGCGGGCTATTCCACCACTAAAAATTGGAGATCGTGTCTGGTTATCCACAAAAAATATTCGTTTGAAGGTTCCATCCATGAAATTCGCCCCTCGTTTTATTGGTCCATATAGGATCATTCAAGTTATCAATCCAGTATGTGTGAAACTCCTTCTTCCTAAGAGTCTTCGGATTTCTAATGCCTTCCATGTATCTTTGCTCAAACCTCTTATTATCAACCGTTTTTCAACTCCTCCCTCAGCTCCGCAGCCAGTTCAAGTTCATCAGGAGGAGGATTTTGAGATTACCGAGGTACTAGATGCAAAAATTTCGCGAGGAGTCCTCCACTTCCTCGTTCATTGGAAGGGCTTTGGTCCTGAGGAGCGCTCTTGGATCAAAGCTGAAGATCTTAATGCTCCTGCCCTTTTGAAGAAGTTTTACTCCAAAAATCCGGACAAGCCCGGTTCCAGGCGTTCTGTGCCCACCTTTAAAAGGGGGGGTACTGTCACTCACCGGACCGTGAGTGCCTCTTCCCGGACATTTAGGAACCGTGGCCGTCCGCCATCCTGAGGGTCTGCGCATGCGCAGCCCTTTTCTATACTTCAGTGTATACTCCTTTAACTTAATTGGCAGATCAGGCAACCTCCCTATATTAAGCACCTGTGGTCACCACCACGTTGCCTGATCTTGGAGTCTCATTCCTCATGAGTCTCTGAAGGTGTTCCTGTATTACTCGTGTATTCAGCGCCGCTGATTCCTGTGGTTTCCAAACCACTTCTACTACCGTGGTTCCATACCACTTCTACCATCAACTGTATCATCATGACTGTTTGCTGATTCCTATCCGCTGCCTCCGTGCACTACAGTCTTCTACACCACTTCAACGTTATTTTATATCTATGTGACTGTTTGCTCATTGCTATCCGCTGCCTCCGTGCACTCCAGCTTTTACCTCACTCACCTGCTTCTCATCAAGTCTGTTTGCTGATTTCTATCCGCTGCCGCCGTGCACTACAGTCTCCTGCTTGCAACTCGCCTGTGTTCAACATCGTGACTGCCAGCTGGCTACTATCCGCTGCCTCTGTGCACTACAGTCTCCTGCTTGCAACTCGCCTGTGTTCAACATCGTGACTGCCAGCTGACTACTATCCGCTGCCTCTGTGCACTACAGTCTCCTGCTTGCAACTCGCCTGTGTTCAACATCGTGACTGCCAGCTGACTACTATCCGCTGCCTCTGTGCACTACAGTCTCCTGCTTGCAACTCGCCTGTGTTCAACATCGTGACTGCCAGCTGATTACTATCCGCTGCCTCCGTGCACTACACTCTCATCTCATCTTTGCTGTGACTTCCTCGAGACTGCCGCTTTTCATTACCATCTGCTACACTTCGTGATCTACAGCTCCTGCCCTGCGCTGCACTCCTGTTTCCCATCGCTGTTGGTTCCTGTGGTTGCTACTGGTTACCTCCGTGTGCCGCTGAGTCCTGCCGCTGTGGTCAGCGCTATCGTCCATCTCCTGCTGATCCACTCTCCACGCCTTCACGTGTTCCACTGGTCTCTACCCTCCTGTCGGCATTGGATTCGTATCTCTTCTACTACCCTCTGCTGGATCATCTCCATTCTCCTGGGTTTCCTATGAGTCCAGTTCCACGTGTTGCTGACTCCTGTGGATTCGTGTCCCTGTCGGTCTACTCACCTGTGCGCTGCACCTGCTAGACCGCTGCTTCACCTATCCAGGGACTTCCTATCCAGTCGGTCTCCAGCCGCTCAGGTACCGCTGCAATCCCATCTGACTGCTACTGCTGAACCTCGGTATGCATACTTCTCATTGACTGTGCTGTGTATTGCATATCTTGCTGGACTGTGTTTGGTTCTCTCTGGAGTCTGCTATCCGCTGAGTCTATTGCCATCATTGACTGTGTTATCATTGTGCTGGACTACTTCAAGGGACTTTCTAGATTGCAGACCTGATCAGTCATTTACATATATATATATCTATATTGTGCATATTACTGTGGATCGTGTATAAGGTGCCTGTGTATATCCTGTGTTGCAGTCTTCCCCCGTGCACCTCCTCATATATATATTCAGTGGTACAACTTGCTGATGTCAGACCACTGATCCCTGTTTCCGGTATCACCTGTTCCATTATCCTCTCACATAGCAGTGGTACAACTTGCTACCGCAGACCACTGACTACCTGGATACCTCCACTTGGATTCCATTCCTTCACTCAGACAGCGGTACAACTTGCTACCCGCAGACCGCTGACTCTCATCACCTCCTTGTTTCTGTTGGACATTCCTCCTCACTATAGCAGTGGTACAACTTGCTATCGCAGACCACTGACTACCTTCACGTGTCCTTGTCCGTACAGTTCCTTGTGTATCATTACCTCATTATTACCAGTGTTGCTAGTCATAGACTTTCCTGAGCATCTCATCGGCCATCATTTCATGTTCCGTGATCACCCAGCTACCAGAGTACCCTATTACCATCTACATTGCTCTGGTAAGCCTACCATCTGGTGATCCCTGGGTAAAGACTCCTAGTGCCCGTGACACACGTGGCCCATCTAGGAGTGGCACTGCAGTGGCAGACAGGATGGCAGTTTGAAAAACTAGGCCCCAAAGAGCACATAATGGCCAAAAAACAGGTGCAAGCTGGAATTGTCCTTGGGCCCTCTCACCCACCCTGATGTTGTTGAAATAGGACATGCGCACTTTAACAAACCAATCATTTCAGCGACAGGGCCTACAAAACTGTGGCTGAAATGATTGGTTTGTTTGGACTCCCACAAAACGAGCTGGCAAAGAAAAAAAAAGGTGCAAGATGGAATTGTCCTTGGGCTCTCCCATCCACCCTTATGTTGTTGAAATAGGACATGCACACTTTAACAAACCAATCATTTCAGCGACAGGGTCTACCAAACTACTGTGGCTGAAATGATTGGTTTGTTTGGGCCCCCACACCAGAAAAGCTGTTCATCTCTCCCTGTACAAACTAAACTGGCTCTACTGAGGCAAGATGTCGTCCTCATCCTCATCCTCTGATTCCTCGCCCTTCAGTGTGTACTTCCTCATCCTCACACATTATCAATTCGTCCCCGCTGGACTCCACAACCACAGGTCCCTCTGTAGTCTCTGGAGGGCAGTGCTGTTCTTGATTGAGGAATTGATAATTCATTTTTATGAACATCATTTATTCAACGTTTTGCGAAAGCAACCTCCTTCGCCGCTCACTGACCAGGTTCCCCGCTGCACTAAAAACTCTTTCGGAGTACACACTGGAGAGGGGACAACTCAGGTAAAATAGAGCCAGTTTGTACAGGGGCTTCCAAACTGGCTTTTTTTCCTGCCAGTAAGAATAGGGACTGTCTGACATGTCTACTTGGATGGTGTCAGCAAAGTAATCCTCCACCATTTTTTCAATTGTGACAGCATCCAATGCAGCGACAGTAGACATGTCTGCAATGGTTGGCAGGTCCTTCAGTCCGGACCAGATATTCTCAGCATCCCCGCCAGCGGGTCTTTTAGGAAAACTGAGCTTTTTCCTCGCAGCCACAGGTGTTGAAGTAAATGGAGGAGCTGTTGGCATGTCACGGTCCTCTTCAGAGGACAATCTCCTGACCAGCAGGTCTTTGCACCTCTGTAGACTTGTGTCCGCCGGAAACAGAGACACAACATACGATTTAAAACCGAGGATCCAGCACGGTGGCCAGAATGTATTCCTCTGACTTTAAAAGAGTGACCACCCTCGGATCCTGGCAAAGCGTACGAAGGGCTTTATCCACAAGAGCTACATGCTTGGTGGAATCGCAATGCTTTAACAGCTCCTCCCTCACTTTCTCCAGCTGCTTCTGCAACAGCCTGATCAGGGGAATCACCTGACTCAAGCTGGCAGTGTCGGAACTGACTTCTCGTGTGGCAAGTTCAAACGGCTGGAGAATCTTGCACAACACGGAAATCAGTCTCCAGTGTGCTTGACTAAGGTGCATCCCCACTCCTTTTCCTATGTCGTAGGTGGCTGTGTAGGCTTGAATGGCCTTTTGCTGCTCCTCCATCCTCTGCAGCATATAGAGGGTGGAGTTCCAGCGCGTCACAACCTCTTGTTTGAGATGACGGCAGGGCAGGTTCAGCCTTTTTTTATGTTGCTCGAGTCTGCGGTAGGCACTGGCTGAATGTCGAAAGTGTCCAGCAATTTTGCGGGCCACCGCAAGCATCTCCTGCACACCCCTGTCACTCTTGAGGTAATGTTGCACCACCAAATTAACGGTGTGGGCAAAACATGGGACATGCTGGAAATTGCCCATATGTAATGCCCGCACAATGTTACTGGCGTTGTCTGACACCACAAATCCCCAGGAGAGTCTAAGTGGGGTAAGCCACTGAGAGATTATTTCCCTCAGTTCCTCTAAGAGGTTGTCAGCATTGTGCCTCTTATTAAAACTGGTGATACACAACGTTGCCTGCCTTGGAATGAGCAGCCGTTGTGAAGATGCTACTACTGATGCAGCTGCTGCTGTTGCTGCGGAAGGCGATGCATCTACCCAGTGGGCTGTCACAGTCATGTAGTCCTTCATTTGCCCTGAACCACTTGTCCACATGTTGGTGGTTAGGTGGACAATGGGTACAACCGCATTTTTCAGAGCACTGAGGACACTTGTTCTTACTTCTCTGTACAATTTTGGTATCGCCTGCCTAATGAAGTGGAATCTCAACGGGATTTGGTACCGGGGACACAATACCTCCATCAACTGTCTAAATCCCACTCCACTGATGGTGGACACTGGACGCACGTCTAACACCAACATTGCTGTTATTGACGCAGTTATCCGCTTTGCCATAGGATGACTAGTGTCGTACTTGGTGCTCATGGCAAATGACAGTTGGACGGTCAATTGTTTGGTGAAAGACGTAGCGGTCTTATGACTTCCCCTCTGGGAAGATGACCGACTACCAGCAGCAACAGCAGCAGTGGCAGTAGTAGGCGTACCGCTGCAGGATTCCTCGGATGAATCCCGTATTGAAGAGGACTCAGTCTGGCTGGTGACATGGCCTGCAGGACTAAATCTGATGGAGATCGTGGAGGAAGTTGACGAGGAGGGTGTTGCTGGTGTGTATCCAACTGGACCACGGGATTTAGGTGTCCCTGTACCGATGGCGGTCCTAGCCCCAGTTCCTGAACTAACCACTGAACTATGAAGGTTATTCAGGTGACGTATAAGGGAGGATGTCCCTAGGTTGGCAAGATCCTTACCCCTGCTTATTTGAGCTTTACATAAGCTACATATGGCCATACATTGGTTGTCCGGATTTGGATAAAAATAACTCCAGACCGAAGAGGTGCATTTTTTGGTCTTTTGACCAGGCATGACGATGGGCTTTTTCATCCCATGGACATCAGCTGTTTCCCCCCCTGGTGCCTTATTTACAATAACCACATCACCATCCTCATCATCAAGTTCCTCCACAGCGCCAGCTACATCATCATCAATAGCCTCCTTCCGAGCCACCTCTTCCCGTACAGTGATGGGAAGGTCAGGCTTGACAACCACCAACACCCTTGGACTCGCCATGGGGATTTGTGATAATTTCTCTTTAGAAGGCAGAGTTGTTTGCTGTTTTGTTGCTGACAGCATATCTCTCTTCAATTTTTTTGTAGGGGGGGGGAGGAGGAGGAGGGCTAAGATCCTTGGGTGAAGATGGACCACTAGTCATGAACACGGGCCAGGGCCTAAGTCGTTCCTTGCCACTACGTGTCGTAAATAGCATATTGCCAACTTTACGTTTCTCCTCAGATGATTTTAAGTTTCTCTTTTTGCTTTTTTTTGAGAACTTGGGCTTTTTGGATTTTACATGCCCTGTACTAGGAGATTGGGCATCGGGCTTGGAAGACGACATTGATGGCATTTCACCGTCTATGTCATGACTAGTGGCAGCAGCTTCAGCATTAGGAGGAAGTGGGTCTGGATCTTTCCCTACTTTATCCTCCAAATTTTTATATGTAGCACAAGATACTGCAGAATGTGTGAACCTGGTAATATTGCAGACAGTACCAATGGACTTATACTGCAGGATTGGTTTTGCAAATTTTGTTGTAATTATTTTTTTTTTAAATTATTTTTGTGTATTTTTTTTTTATAACTTTTTTTTATTTTTTAAAACACTTGGGAATAATGGGGAAATAACTATGCCCTTAGAAGCACAGGACACTGGACCACTGGACTAAACAGGACACAGCACAGGACCCAGCAGCACCACTGAACTCAAAATTGACAGAGCACAGCACACAGCACCACTGAACTTTTACTGTTGAATGTGTGAACTTGGTAATATTGCAGTATCAATGGGCTTATACTGCAGGATTGGTTTTGCAAATTTTGTTGTAATTAATTATTTTTTTTATTATTTTTTTGTATTTTTTTTTATAACTTTTTTTTATTTTTTAAAACACTTGGGAATAATGGGGAAATAACTATGCCCTTAGAAGCACAGAGCACAGGACACAGCACCACTGGACTGAACAGGACACAGCACAGGACCCAGCAGCACCACTAAACTCAAAATTGACAGAGCACAGCACACAGCACAACTGGACTGATACTGCAGAACACAGCACAGCACAGCACAGAACTAAACAGCACAGCACGAGATCTACCAGAACAGAGGACCACCTAACACACCCTCCCTCTACCCTGATCAATGCCCGAGTGAAGATGGCGGCGACTAGCGGGGAATTTATAGGATCCGAGTATTGCGAGATCCGACAGCGGGATTATGACTCACAGCCTCGGTTTCAAGTTTTCATTTGGCGCCAATACCCGGATCTGTCTCGGATCCGACTCGGATCGGAAAGGTTCGGGTGGGCTCGGATTCACAAAATCCGAGTGCGCTCATCTCTAATTTCGACATAACTGACTATGTGTTGCAACTACCATTAATGTGTACAATTTTATAAGTATGCGTGTTTGTGCGAATGTATGGTAAAAGACCAATTACTGTTGCTGCCACGTGTAGTGGATGCGTACGCCCTTTCACGCCGTAGCGTGCCCTTGTACGTCGATGCGTACCGTACGCATCTTTTCAGACAAAGACAACCAAGTTTGCTTGATTTTATTTGAAATGACTTTATCCAATTTGCTGACTTCGACAGATTAGACGTCAGTCTGTGTTTACCTTTCTAGACAGCCAGAAATGTGATGTTTACATGTTGCAGGCATGTTATTTGCCTTTTTCTTGCTCCTATAGGCAACTGGGTAGGCAGTGGTCTCATGGTCTCATGGTCCCTCCTATTAGTCTGGGGGGGGGGGTGATTGTAAGTCTGTGGGGGTCGCCATCCTTATCAGGGGAAGCCTCTTCACACTAGATTCCTTTCAGGAGTTTGTCTGCGGCAGATTGCTTATTGTAGATGGCTCTTTGGCGGGTGAGCCTATCAAGCTTATCTGCGTGTATGCATCCCCTGGTAAGAATGAGCGTTTGGAGCTTTTCCAGACCCTGGGTGCCAAGCTCGCAACCACCAGGGCAGTATTGATGGCCGGGGATTTTAACTGCCCTATAGAGGAAGACAGACGAAATTCTAACAGTTCTGCTAAACTTGATGTTTCTTCTAGGTTACTACAGGAGATGGTAGCCGAAGCATCCTTGTGGGATCCATGGGGGGCTGGCTCTGTAAATTATACTTGGAGCCGATCCAATGGCTCAGTGAGTTCCTGGATTGACTTTGTATTTACCTCAAGAGGAGTAAGACAGAACAGACATGCCATGGTTCCCTGCTTCTTTTCTGACCACAGGGCCATTCTCTTCGAGGGGGATCTGGGCCACCGTTTTCCACCAGGCCTAGGCTCCTGGAAATTGAGCTGTGCTCTGCTGGAAAGAGAAGATGTGTTGGAGGAGCTGAGGGATAATTTTGTGACTTGGAAAAATGACAAATCGTGTTTTGATTGTATGTCTAACTGGCAGGAGCATGTCAAGTGCAAGTTTTGCAGTTTCTTTCAGGCTAAGGGCAGACAACAGGCATGTGAGAGGAAGAGAAATCCAAGGGGGCCTGAAAAGGAACTTCGAGGAGTAATCCAGACGCATCATTTTCCATTCCAAGGTGGAGAATCTGGAGAAGGATGAGAAATGTAACTCTTTCTTTTTCAGACTGACACCCCCAGAAAGGGGAAAGAGGGCATCATGGGGCTGAATCGTTCCTGTCAGGTATCGCTAACCCTATTGATCCTACAGGTAGAGCAGCCATGGATGCCCCCTGACGTTGGGGAAACTGCACTCTGCCGCTAAATGCTTTAGGTCGTGTAGGACCTCGTGCAGTGATGGTCTCCCAGCGAAGCACTATGTAGCGCTGTGAGACCTCATTGGGCCGGACCTGCTAGAGCTGTACGAGGAGATGGTGGTGGTGAAGGGCAAAATGCTTCCGACTCTGAGAGAGGGATTGATAATGATTCTGTATAAGCTCAAGGGGGAGAAGTGCGACCTTAAAAATTGGAGGCCCATCTCTCTCCTGAACGTGGACTACAAGATCCTGGCCAAGGTACTAGCCAACAGGCTAAAGATTGTCATTGGGCAGATTGTTCATCCTGACCAGACTTGTGGCATTCCTGGCATTCCTGGTCGCAGGATTGCAGACAGCCTTGCGCTGCTAAATGGACACGGTCCACTACATCAAAGACCGCCATGTACACATGGCCCTGGTCAGTCTTGATCAGGAGAAGGCCTTTGATAGTGTTTCTCATGATTTTATGCATAAGGTCCTGTGCATAAAGGCATTACATTCATTGAAGCGCAGCCCAGCGCAGCTGAAACTGTAATACACCGTGAAAACTAATCAGACTTACTTAATGGTACAATACAAGTCATATGGCACAATATATGACATCCTACACCATACAGCAAGTACTGCACTATTCATGCATCACTTTAACAAGACAACAATTTCAACAAGCAATGGATGCGAGGGGGAGGGATATCACGGTCCTAAAGATTTATTGATAGACACCTATAAGGGGAGGGTGCATAAATAATGACAAGACAGTCAGCAAAAGTTCAGATCAAACATAACAGAATAAAAGAAACTCTATGTGAATAAAAGAAACTCTATGTCTTCATCATCAATTAAATCACTCCGGGAATGTTCGGGAGATTCCCACTTCCCGTGAGAGCATATCCTAGTGAAGCGGGCAGGAAGGGAGCCTCCATGACGCAATTCGCAGTGAATTGCGTCATTGTGGCCCCACCCGTGGCAAAATGTGGCTGGTATGTCATTTCATCGCGAGAGCAGGACCAAAATGATGCGATTCATCATCATGCTCCGCCCCTCACACTTGACCACCTTTTCAGGATTTCCCAAAGAAGAGGGATAAAACATTGGTTAGTATGAATTAAATAAATGAAATGGAGATATGATAGTAAATTCAGATAAACTTGTTAGTAGAAAAGATAGTTACACATAAAGGGGAGGGGAATAATGAATCTTGGTACAGACCTAAAATGCATGTATTAGAAATGCTATTTCTACTTTTAATACAATCTGAGCTACCAAATATTCATTCTAAAATCTGAAATATGTTATGTGTAAATATGAACAGATATACAGTGTGTTAATTAGCATAAATGATAAATGTGCATCATATGTAAAATGGTCATTAATATTTTTTTCAGTGAAGCTACTATTTCTGATATTTAATGTAATATTTACGGAGTATCACTAGGGACGGGGAATATTTATTAAAAAATATTGAAACTGTGAATTGAACAAACTGTAAAAATGATTTTTTTTCCTCTCCACAATGCAAACGTATGTATAGAACCAAATGTAATTTTTCTAAGCAGAGAACATTACTGTCTATGATCTTTTAATTTGTAATAATTAAGAGACAGAAATGCGTTTTATAGATATACATAAACATTTACTTGTGCAATCGTCGTCGCCGCTGCTCAAGAATATCTGATGCCATTCTGCCAGATATGACATGTACTCTATGACTGCCTGTTCTCTGATAATTCTAGGGTTGATAGAACCACTCTGTGTCCTTTTGCTGCTGATTATTTCAGGGCACAGTTCTTCCTGCAGAGCTTCTTTATGCAAATCAGGCCTATATAGATGGCATTCTACTGTCTTTCTCTTTTCATATGCAGATGAGTATTGCAGCTGACTGCTTGGATAACCCATCGTATGCAAATATATCTGCTGCACCCTGGGAATGCTTATAATTGTACTTGTCCGTACAGTTTGACATTTGAGGTGCTTCAGGAATAGGCACCCATCCGCTTCCCTTCAGTTGTTGTCCCCAGCTGAAAGTTCATTTGTGCTGCATCAGGAGAATCTCCCCCACTTGACAGGCGTGTGCTTGACCAGTCGCCCTCCAGAGTCCTAGTCCAACTCATACTTACCTGGCAGGGGAGATACCATGATCACAAAGGTGGTTCTCCCAGGGTGAGGTTCATCCATTGCACTCCGGATGTGCTGACCCCTGCGATTTCCCCAAATGCGGGAAACTCGACTGCATAATTTGTGGTAGTGGGGGACTGCGTTCGCGCTCTCCCCTGATCATCTCTGGTAAAAGTCAGCTTTAGTTGTGTGACCTAGCCTTCTTGCAGAAAGTGCATGATCTAAATGCTTTATCGGCAGTGCGATATCTTGATATTGTAGCCCTATCCGGCCTGATTTTTTCCCTGGCTTGCTTTCTTCCCCCTGTGCTGATGCCATTCTGCCAGATATGACATGTACTCTATGACTGCCTGTTCTCTGATAATTCTAGGGTTGATAGAACCACTCTGTGTCCTTTTTGCTGCTGATTATTTCAGGGCACAGTTCTTCCTGCAGAGCTTCTTTATGCAAATCAGGCCTATATAGATGGCATTCTACTGTCTTTCTCTTTTCATATGCAGATGAGTATTGCAGCTGACTGCTTGGATAACCCATCGTATGCAAATATATCTGCTGCACCCTGGGAATGCTTATAATTGTACTTGTCCGTACAGTTTGACATTTGAGGTGCTTCAGGAATAGGCACCCATCCGCTTCCCTTCAGTTGTTGTCCCCAGCTGAAAGTTCATTTGTGCTGCATCAGGAGAATCTCCCCCACTTGACAGGCGTGTGCTTGACCAGTCGCCCTCCAGAGTCCTAGTCCAACTCATACTTACCTGGCAGGGGAGATACCATGATCACAAAGGTGGTTCTCCCAGGGTGAGGTTCATCCATTGCACTCCGGATGTGCTGACCCCTGCGATTTCCCCAAATGCGGGAAACTCGACTGCATAATTTGTGGTAGTGGGGGACTGCGTTCGCGCTCTCCCCTGATCATCTCTGGTAAAAGTCAGCTTTAGTTGTGTGACCTAGCCTTCTTGCAGAAAGTGCATGATCTAAATGCTTTATCGGCAGTGCGATATCTTGATATTGTAGCCCTATCCGGCCTGATTTTTTCCCTGGCTTGCTTTCTTCCCCCTGTGCTGATGCCATTCTGCCAGATATGACATGTACTCTATGACTGCCTGTTCTCTGATAATTCTAGGGTTGATAGAACCACTCTGTGTCCTTTTGCTGCTGATTATTTCAGGGCACAGTTCTTCCTGCAGAGCTTCTTTATGCAAATCAGGCCTATATAGATGGCATTCTACTGTCTTTCTCTTTTCATATGCAGATGAGTATTGCAGCTGACTGCTTGGATAACCCATCGTATGCAAATATATCTGCTGCACCCTGGGAATGCTTATAATTGTACTTGTCCGTACAGTTTGACATTTGAGGTGCTTCAGGAATAGGCACCCATCCGCTTCCCTTCAGTTGTTGTCCCCAGCTGAAAGTTCATTTGTGCTGCATCAGGAGAATCTCCCCCACTTGACAGGCGTGTGCTTGACCAGTCGCCCTCCAGAGTCCTAGTCCAACTCATACTTACCTGGCAGGGGAGATACCATGATCACAAAGGTGGTTCTCCCAGGGTGAGGTTCATCCATTGCACTCCGGATGTGCTGACCCCTGCGATTTCCCCAAATGCGGGAAACTCGACTGCATAATTTGTGGTAGTGGGGGACTGCGTTCGCGCTCTCCCCTGATCATCTCTGGTAAAAGTCAGCTTTAGTTGTGTGACCTAGCCTTCTTGCAGAAAGTGCATGATCTAAATGCTTTATCGGCAGTGCGATATCTTGATATTGTAGCCCTATCCGGCCTGATTTTTTCCCTGGCTTGCTTTCTTCCCCCTGTGCTGATGCCATTCTGCCAGATATGACATGTACTCTATGACTGCCTGTTCTCTGATAATTCTAGGGTTGATAGAACCACTCTGTGTCCTTTTGCTGCTGATTATTTCAGGGCACAGTTCTTCCTGCAGAGCTTCTTTATGCAAATCAGGCCTATATAGATGGCATTCTACTGTCTTTCTCTTTTCATATGCAGATGAGTATTGCAGCTGACTGCTTGGATAACCCATCGTATGCAAATATATCTGCTGCACCCTGGGAATGCTTATAATTGTACTTGTCCGTACAGTTTGACATTTGAGGTGCTTCAGGAATAGGCACCCATCCGCTTCCCTTCAGTTGTTGTCCCCAGCTGAAAGTTCATTTGTGCTGCATCAGGAGAATCTCCCCCACTTGACAGGCGTGTGCTTGACCAGTCGCCCTCCAGAGTCCTAGTCCAACTCATACTTACCTGGCAGGGGAGATACCATGATCACAAAGGTGGTTCTCCCAGGGTGAGGTTCATCCATTGCACTCCGGATGTGCTGACCCCTGCGATTTCCCCAAATGCGGGAAACTCGACTGCATAATTTGTGGTAGTGGGGGACTGCGTTCGCGCTCTCCCCTGATCATCTCTGGTAAAAGTCAGCTTTAGTTGTGTGACCTAGCCTTCTTGCAGAAAGCGCATGATCTAAATGCTTTATCGGCAGTGCGATATCTTGATATTGTAGCCCTATCCGGCCTGATTTTTTCCCTGGCTTGCTTTCTTCCCCCTGTGCTGATGCCATTCTGCCAGATATGACATGTACTCTATGACTGCCTGTTCTCTGATAATTCTAGGGTTGATAGAACCACTCTGTGTCCTTTTGCTGCTGATTATTTCAGGGCACAGTTCTTCCTGCAGAGCTTCTTTATGCAAATCAGGCCTATATAGATGGCATTCTACTGTCTTTCTCTTTTCATATGCAGATGAGTATTGCAGCTGACTGCTTGGATAACCCATCGTATGCAAATATATCTGCTGCACCCTGGGAATGCTTATAATTGTACTTGTCCGTACAGTTTGACATTTGAGGTGCTTCAGGAATAGGCACCCATCCGCTTCCCTTCAGTTGTTGTCCCCAGCTGAAAGTTCATTTGTGCTGCATCAGGAGAATCTCCCCCACTTGACAGGCGTGTGCTTGACCAGTCGCCCTCCAGAGTCCTAGTCCAACTCATACTTACCTGGCAGGGGAGATACCATGATCACAAAGGTGGTTCTCCCAGGGTGAGGTTCATCCATTGCACTCCGGATGTGCTGACCCCTGCGATTTCCCCAAATGCGGGAAACTCGACTGCATAATTTGTGGTAGTGGGGGACTGCGTTCGCGCTCTCCCCTGATCATCTCTGGTAAAAGTCAGCTTTAGTTGTGTGACCTAGCCTTCTTGCAGAAAGTGCATGATCTAAATGCTTTATCGGCAGTGCGATATCTTGATATTGTAGCCCTATCCGGCCTGATTTTTTCCCTGGCTTGCTTTCTTCCCCCTGTGCTGATGCCATTCTGCCAGATATGACATGTACTCTATGACTGCCTGTTCTCTGATAATTCTAGGGTTGATAGAACCACTCTGTGTCCTTTTGCTGCTGATTATTTCAGGGCACAGTTCTTCCTGCAGAGCTTCTTTATGCAAATCAGGCCTATATAGATGGCATTCTACTGTCTTTCTCTTTTCATATGCAGATGAGTATTGCAGCTGACTGCTTGGATAACCCATCGTATGCAAATATATCTGCTGCACCCTGGGAATGCTTATAATTGTACTTGTCCGTACAGTTTGACATTTGAGGTGCTTCAGGAATAGGCACCCATCCGCTTCCCTTCAGTTGTTGTCCCCAGCTGAAAGTTCATTTGTGCTGCATCAGGAGAATCTCCCCCACTTGACAGGCGTGTGCTTGACCAGTCGCCCTCCAGAGTCCTAGTCCAACTCATACTTACCTGGCAGGGGAGATACCATGATCACAAAGGTGGTTCTCCCAGGGTGAGGTTCATCCATTGCACTCCGGATGTGCTGACCCCTGCGATTTCCCCAAATGCGGGAAACTCGACTGCATAATTTGTGGTAGTGGGGGACTGCGTTCGCGCTCTCCCCTGATCATCTCTGGTAAAAGTCAGCTTTAGTTGTGTGACCTAGCCTTCTTGCAGAAAGTGCATGATCTAAATGCTTTATCGGCAGTGCGATATCTTGATATTGTAGCCCTATCCGGCCTGATTTTTTCCCTGGCTTGCTTTCTTCCCCCTGTGCTGATGCCATTCTGCCAGATATGACATGTACTCTATGACTGCCTGTTCTCTGATAATTCTAGGGTTGATAGAACCACTCTGTGTCCTTTTGCTGCTGATTATTTCAGGGCACAGTTCTTCCTGCAGAGCTTCTTTATGCAAATCAGGCCTATATAGATGGCATTCTACTGTCTTTCTCTTTTCATATGCAGATGAGTATTGCAGCTGACTGCTTGGATAACCCATCGTATGCAAATATATCTGCTGCACCCTGGGAATGCTTATAATTGTACTTGTCCGTACAGTTTGACATTTGAGGTGCTTCAGGAATAGGCACCCATCCGCTTCCCTTCAGTTGTTGTCCCCAGCTGAAAGTTCATTTGTGCTGCATCAGGAGAATCTCCCCCACTTGACAGGCGTGTGCTTGACCAGTCGCCCTCCAGAGTCCTAGTCCAACTCATACTTACCTGGCAGGGGAGATACCATGATCACAAAGGTGGTTCTCCCAGGGTGAGGTTCATCCATTGCACTCCGGATGTGCTGACCCCTGCGATTTCCCCAAATGCGGGAAACTCGACTGCATAATTTGTGGTAGTGGGGGACTGCGTTCGCGCTCTCCCCTGATCATCTCTGGTAAAAGTCAGCTTTAGTTGTGTGACCTAGCCTTCTTGCAGAAAGTGCATGATCTAAATGCTTTATCGGCAGTGCGATATCTTGATATTGTAGCCCTATCCGGCCTGATTTTTTCCCTGGCTTGCTTTCTTCCCCCTGTGCTGATGCCATTCTGCCAGATATGACATGTACTCTATGACTGCCTGTTCTCTGATAATTCTAGGGTTGATAGAACCACTCTGTGTCCTTTTGCTGCTGATTATTTCAGGGCACAGTTCTTCCTGCAGAGCTTCTTTATGCAAATCAGGCCTATATAGATGGCATTCTACTGTCTTTCTCTTTTCATATGCAGATGAGTATTGCAGCTGACTGCTTGGATAACCCATCGTATGCAAATATATCTGCTGCACCCTGGGAATGCTTATAATTGTACTTGTCCGTACAGTTTGACATTTGAGGTGCTTCAGGAATAGGCACCCATCCGCTTCCCTTCAGTTGTTGTCCCCAGCTGAAAGTTCATTTGTGCTGCATCAGGAGAATCTCCCCCACTTGACAGGCGTGTGCTTGACCAGTCGCCCTCCAGAGTCCTAGTCCAACTCATACTTACCTGGCAGGGGAGATACCATGATCACAAAGGTGGTTCTCCCAGGGTGAGGTTCATCCATTGCACTCCGGATGTGCTGACCCCTGCGATTTCCCCAAATGCGGGAAACTCGACTGCATAATTTGTGGTAGTGGGGGACTGCGTTCGCGCTCTCCCCTGATCATCTCTGGTAAAAGTCAGCTTTAGTTGTGTGACCTAGCCTTCTTGCAGAAAGTGCATGATCTAAATGCTTTATCGGCAGTGCGATATCTTGATATTGTAGCCCTATCCGGCCTGATTTTTTCCCTGGCTTGCTTTCTTCCCCCTGTGCTGATGCCATTCTGCCAGATATGACATGTACTCTATGACTGCCTGTTCTCTGATAATTCTAGGGTTGATAGAACCACTCTGTGTCCTTTTGCTGCTGATTATTTCAGGGCACAGTTCTTCCTGCAGAGCTTCTTTATGCAAATCAGGCCTATATAGATGGCATTCTACTGTCTTTCTCTTTTCATATGCAGATGCGTATTGCAGCTGACTGCTTGGATAACCCATCGTATGCAAATATATCTGCTGCACCCTGGGAATGCTTATAATTGTACTTGTCCGTACAGTTTGACATTTGAGGTGCTTCAGGAATAGGCACCCATCCGCTTCCCTTCAGTTGTTGTCCCCAGCTGAAAGTTCATTTGTGCTGCATCAGGAGAATCTCCCCCACTTGACAGGCGTGTGCTTGACCAGTCGCCCTCCAGAGTCCTAGTCCAACTCATACTTACCTGGCAGGGGAGATACCATGATCACAAAGGTGGGTCTCCCAGGGTGAGGTTCATCCATTGCACTCCGGATGTGCTGACCCCTGCGATTTCCCCAAATGCGGGAAACTCGACTGCATAATTTGTGGTAGTGGGGGACTGCGTTCGCGCTCTCCCCTGATCATCTCTGGTAAAAGTCAGCTTTAGTTGTGTGACCTAGCCTTCTTGCAGAAAGTGCATGATCTAAATGCTTTATCGGCAGTGCGATATCTTGATATTGTAGCCCTATCCGGCCTGATTTTTTCCCTGGCTTGCTTTCTTCCCCCTGTGCTGATGCCATTCTGCCAGATATGACATGTACTCTATGACTGCCTGTTCTCTGATAATTCTAGGGTTGATAGAACCACTCTGTGTCCTTTTGCTGCTGATTATTTCAGGGCACAGTTCTTCCTGCAGAGCTTCTTTATGCAAATCAGGCCTATATAGATGGCATTCTACTGTCTTTCTCTTTTCATATGCAGATGAGTATTGCAGCTGACTGCTTGGATAACCCATCGTATGCAAATATATCTGCTGCACCCTGGGAATGCTTATAATTGTACTTGTCCGTACAGTTTGACATTTGAGGTGCTTCAGGAATAGGCACCCATCCGCTTCCCTTCAGTTGTTGTCCCCAGCTGAAAGTTCATTTGTGCTGCATCAGGAGAATCTCCCCCACTTGACAGGCGTGTGCTTGACCAGTCGCCCTCCAGAGTCCTAGTCCAACTCATACTTACCTGGCAGGGGAGATACCATGATCACAAAGGTGGTTCTCCCAGGGTGAGGTTCATCCATTGCACTCCGGATGTGCTGACCCCTGCGATTTCCCCAAATGCGGGAAACTCGACTGCATAATTTGTGGTAGTGGGGGACTGCGTTCGCGCTCTCCCCTGATCATCTCTGGTAAAAGTCAGCTTTAGTTGTGTGACCTAGCCTTCTTGCAGAAAGTGCATGATCTAAATGCTTTATCGGCAGTGCGATATCTTGATATTGTAGCCCTATCCGGCCTGATTTTTTCCCTGGCTTGCTTTCTTCCCCCTGTGCTGATGCCATTCTGCCAGATATGACATGTACTCTATGACTGCCTGTTCTCTGATAATTCTAGGGTTGATAGAACCACTCTGTGTCCTTTTGCTGCTGATTATTTCAGGGCACAGTTCTTCCTGCAGAGCTTCTTTATGCAAATCAGGCCTATATAGATGGCATTCTACTGTCTTTCTCTTTTCATATGCAGATGAGTATTGCAGCTGACTGCTTGGATAACCCATCGTATGCAAATATATCTGCTGCACCCTGGGAATGCTTATAATTGTACTTGTCCGTACAGTTTGACATTTGAGGTGCTTCAGGAATAGGCACCCATCCGCTTCCCTTCAGTTGTTGTCCCCAGCTGAAAGTTCATTTGTGCTGCATCAGGAGAATCTCCCCCACTTGACAGGCGTGTGCTTGACCAGTCGCCCTCCAGAGTCCTAGTCCAACTCATACTTACCTGGCAGGGGAGATACCATGATCACAAAGGTGGTTCTCCCAGGGTGAGGTTCATCCATTGCACTCCGGATGTGCTGACCCCTGCGATTTCCCCAAATGCGGGAAACTCGACTGCATAATTTGTGGTAGTGGGGGACTGCGTTCGCGCTCTCCCCTGATCATCTCTGGTAAAAGTCAGCTTTAGTTGTGTGACCTAGCCTTCTTGCAGAAAGTGCATGATCTAAATGCTTTATCGGCAGTGCGATATCTTGATATTGTAGCCCTATCCGGCCTGATTTTTTCCCTGGCTTGCTTTCTTCCCCCTGTGCTGATGCCATTCTGCCAGATATGACATGTACTCTATGACTGCCTGTTCTCTGATAATTCTAGGGTTGATAGAACCACTCTGTGTCCTTTTGCTGCTGATTATTTCAGGGCACAGTTCTTCCTGCAGAGCTTCTTTATGCAAATCAGGCCTATATAGATGGCATTCTACTGTCTTTCTCTTTTCATATGCAGATGCGTATTGCAGCTGACTGCTTGGATAACCCATCGTATGCAAATATATCTGCTGCACCCTGGGAATGCTTATAATTGTACTTGTCCGTACAGTTTGACATTTGAGGTGCTTCAGGAATAGGCACCCATCCGCTTCCCTTCAGTTGTTGTCCCCAGCTGAAAGTTCATTTGTGCTGCATCAGGAGAATCTCCCCCACTTGACAGGCGTGTGCTTGACCAGTCGCCCTCCAGAGTCCTAGTCCAACTCATACTTACCTGGCAGGGGAGATACCATGATCACAAAGGTGGGTCTCCCAGGGTGAGGTTCATCCATTGCACTCCGGATGTGCTGACCCCTGCGATTTCCCCAAATGCGGGAAACTCGACTGCATAATTTGTGGTAGTGGGGGACTGCGTTCGCGCTCTCCCCTGATCATCTCTGGTAAAAGTCAGCTTTAGTTGTGTGACCTAGCCTTCTTGCAGAAAGTGCATGATCTAAATGCTTTATCGGCAGTGCGATATCTTGATATTGTAGCCCTATCCGGCCTGATTTTTTCCCTGGCTTGCTTTCTTCCCCCTGTGCTGATGCCATTCTGCCAGATATGACATGTACTCTATGACTGCCTGTTCTCTGATAATTCTAGGGTTGATAGAACCACTCTGTGTCCTTTTGCTGCTGATTATTTCAGGGCACAGTTCTTCCTGCAGAGCTTCTTTATGCAAATCAGGCCTATATAGATGGCATTCTACTGTCTTTCTCTTTTCATATGCAGATGAGTATTGCAGCTGACTGCTTGGATAACCCATCGTATGCAAATATATCTGCTGCACCCTGGGAATGCTTATAATTGTACTTGTCCGTACAGTTTGACATTTGAGGTGCTTCAGGAATAGGCACCCATCCGCTTCCCTTCAGTTGTTGTCCCCAGCTGAAAGTTCATTTGTGCTGCATCAGGAGAATCTCCCCCACTTGACAGGCGTGTGCTTGACCAGTCGCCCTCCAGAGTCCTAGTCCAACTCATACTTACCTGGCAGGGGAGATACCATGATCACAAAGGTGGTTCTCCCAGGGTGAGGTTCATCCATTGCACTCCGGATGTGCTGACCCCTGCGATTTCCCCAAATGCGGGAAACTCGACTGCATAATTTGTGGTAGTGGGGGACTGCGTTCGCGCTCTCCCCTGATCATCTCTGGTAAAAGTCAGCTTTAGTTGTGTGACCTAGCCTTCTTGCAGAAAGTGCATGATCTAAATGCTTTATCGGCAGTGCGATATCTTGATATTGTAGCCCTATCCGGCCTGATTTTTTCCCTGGCTTGCTTTCTTCCCCCTGTGCTGATGCCATTCTGCCAGATATGACATGTACTCTATGACTGCCTGTTCTCTGATAATTCTAGGGTTGATAGAACCACTCTGTGTCCTTTTGCTGCTGATTATTTCAGGGCACAGTTCTTCCTGCAGAGCTTCTTTATGCAAATCAGGCCTATATAGATGGCATTCTACTGTCTTTCTCTTTTCATATGCAGATGAGTATTGCAGCTGACTGCTTGGATAACCCATCGTATGCAAATATATCTGCTGCACCCTGGGAATGCTTATAATTGTACTTGTCCGTACAGTTTGACATTTGAGGTGCTTCAGGAATAGGCACCCATCCGCTTCCCTTCAGTTGTTGTCCCCAGCTGAAAGTTCATTTGTGCTGCATCAGGAGAATCTCCCCCACTTGACAGGCGTGTGCTTGACCAGTCGCCCTCCAGAGTCCTAGTCCAACTCATACTTACCTGGCAGGGGAGATACCATGATCACAAAGGTGGTTCTCCCAGGGTGAGGTTCATCCATTGCACTCCGGATGTGCTGACCCCTGCGATTTCCCCAAATGCGGGAAACTCGACTGCATAATTTGTGGTAGTGGGGGACTGCGTTCGCGCTCTCCCCTGATCATCTCTGGTAAAAGTCAGCTTTAGTTGTGTGACCTAGCCTTCTTGCAGAAAGTGCATGATCTAAATGCTTTATCGGCAGTGCGATATCTTGATATTGTAGCCCTATCCGGCCTGATTTTTTCCCTGGCTTGCTTTCTTCCCCCTGTGCTGATGCCATTCTGCCAGATATGACATGTACTCTATGACTGCCTGTTCTCTGATAATTCTAGGGTTGATAGAACCACTCTGTGTCCTTTTGCTGCTGATTATTTCAGGGCACAGTTCTTCCTGCAGAGCTTCTTTATGCAAATCAGGCCTATATAGATGGCATTCTACTGTCTTTCTCTTTTCATATGCAGATGAGTATTGCAGCTGACTGCTTGGATAACCCATCGTATGCAAATATATCTGCTGCACCCTGGGAATGCTTATAATTGTACTTGTCCGTACAGTTTGACATTTGAGGTGCTTCAGGAATAGGCACCCATCCGCTTCCCTTCAGTTGTTGTCCCCAGCTGAAAGTTCATTTGTGCTGCATCAGGAGAATCTCCCCCACTTGACAGGCGTGTGCTTGACCAGTCGCCCTCCAGAGTCCTAGTCCAACTCATACTTACCTGGCAGGGGAGATACCATGATCACAAAGGTGGTTCTCCCAGGGTGAGGTTCATCCATTGCACTCCGGATGTGCTGACCCCTGCGATTTCCCCAAATGCGGGAAACTCGACTGCATAATTTGTGGTAGTGGGGGACTGCGTTCGCGCTCTCCCCTGATCATCTCTGGTAAAAGTCAGCTTTAGTTGTGTGACCTAGCCTTCTTGCAGAAAGTGCATGATCTAAATGCTTTATCGGCAGTGCGATATCTTGATATTGTAGCCCTATCCGGCCTGATTTTTTCCCTGGCTTGCTTTCTTCCCCCTGTGCTGATGCCATTCTGCCAGATATGACATGTACTCTATGACTGCCTGTTCTCTGATAATTCTAGGGTTGATAGAACCACTCTGTGTCCTTTTGCTGCTGATTATTTCAGGGCACAGTTCTTCCTGCAGAGCTTCTTTATGCAAATCAGGCCTATATAGATGGCATTCTACTGTCTTTCTCTTTTCATATGCAGATGCGTATTGCAGCTGACTGCTTGGATAACCCATCGTATGCAAATATATCTGCTGCACCCTGGGAATGCTTATAATTGTACTTGTCCGTACAGTTTGACATTTGAGGTGCTTCAGGAATAGGCACCCATCCGCTTCCCTTCAGTTGTTGTCCCCAGCTGAAAGTTCATTTGTGCTGCATCAGGAGAATCTCCCCCACTTGACAGGCGTGTGCTTGACCAGTCGCCCTCCAGAGTCCTAGTCCAACTCATACTTACCTGGCAGGGGAGATACCATGATCACAAAGGTGGGTCTCCCAGGGTGAGGTTCATCCATTGCACTCCGGATGTGCTGACCCCTGCGATTTCCCCAAATGCGGGAAACTCGACTGCATAATTTGTGGTAGTGGGGGACTGCGTTCGCGCTCTCCCCTGATCATCTCTGGTAAAAGTCAGCTTTAGTTGTGTGACCTAGCCTTCTTGCAGAAAGTGCATGATCTAAATGCTTTATCGGCAGTGCGATATCTTGATATTGTAGCCCTATCCGGCCTGATTTTTTCCCTGGCTTGCTTTCTTCCCCCTGTGCTGATGCCATTCTGCCAGATATGACATGTACTCTATGACTGCCTGTTCTCTGATAATTCTAGGGTTGATAGAACCACTCTGTGTCCTTTTGCTGCTGATTATTTCAGGGCACAGTTCTTCCTGCAGAGCTTCTTTATGCAAATCAGGCCTATATAGATGGCATTCTACTGTCTTTCTCTTTTCATATGCAGATGAGTATTGCAGCTGACTGCTTGGATAACCCATCGTATGCAAATATATCTGCTGCACCCTGGGAATGCTTATAATTGTACTTGTCCGTACAGTTTGACATTTGAGGTGCTTCAGGAATAGGCACCCATCCGCTTCCCTTCAGTTGTTGTCCCCAGCTGAAAGTTCATTTGTGCTGCATCAGGAGAATCTCCCCCACTTGACAGGCGTGTGCTTGACCAGTCGCCCTCCAGAGTCCTAGTCCAACTCATACTTACCTGGCAGGGGAGATACCATGATCACAAAGGTGGTTCTCCCAGGGTGAGGTTCATCCATTGCACTCCGGATGTGCTGACCCCTGCGATTTCCCCAAATGCGGGAAACTCGACTGCATAATTTGTGGTAGTGGGGGACTGCGTTCGCGCTCTCCCCTGATCATCTCTGGTAAAAGTCAGCTTTAGTTGTGTGACCTAGCCTTCTTGCAGAAAGTGCATGATCTAAATGCTTTATCGGCAGTGCGATATCTTGATATTGTAGCCCTATCCGGCCTGATTTTTTCCCTGGCTTGCTTTCTTCCCCCTGTGCTGATGCCATTCTGCCAGATATGACATGTACTCTATGACTGCCTGTTCTCTGATAATTCTAGGGTTGATAGAACCACTCTGTGTCCTTTTGCTGCTGATTATTTCAGGGCACAGTTCTTCCTGCAGAGCTTCTTTATGCAAATCAGGCCTATATAGATGGCATTCTACTGTCTTTCTCTTTTCATATGCAGATGAGTATTGCAGCTGACTGCTTGGATAACCCATCGTATGCAAATATATCTGCTGCACCCTGGGAATGCTTATAATTGTACTTGTCCGTACAGTTTGACATTTGAGGTGCTTCAGGAATAGGCACCCATCCGCTTCCCTTCAGTTGTTGTCCCCAGCTGAAAGTTCATTTGTGCTGCATCAGGAGAATCTCCCCCACTTGACAGGCGTGTGCTTGACCAGTCGCCCTCCAGAGTCCTAGTCCAACTCATACTTACCTGGCAGGGGAGATACCATGATCACAAAGGTGGTTCTCCCAGGGTGAGGTTCATCCATTGCACTCCGGATGTGCTGACCCCTGCGATTTCCCCAAATGCGGGAAACTCGACTGCATAATTTGTGGTAGTGGGGGACTGCGTTCGCGCTCTCCCCTGATCATCTCTGGTAAAAGTCAGCTTTAGTTGTGTGACCTAGCCTTCTTGCAGAAAGTGCATGATCTAAATGCTTTATCGGCAGTGCGATATCTTGATATTGTAGCCCTATCCGGCCTGATTTTTTCCCTGGCTTGCTTTCTTCCCCCTGTGCTGATGCCATTCTGCCAGATATGACATGTACTCTATGACTGCCTGTTCTCTGATAATTCTAGGGTTGATAGAACCACTCTGTGTCCTTTTGCTGCTGATTATTTCAGGGCACAGTTCTTCCTGCAGAGCTTCTTTATGCAAATCAGGCCTATATAGATGGCATTCTACTGTCTTTCTCTTTTCATATGCAGATGAGTATTGCAGCTGACTGCTTGGATAACCCATCGTATGCAAATATATCTGCTGCACCCTGGGAATGCTTATAATTGTACTTGTCCGTACAGTTTGACATTTGAGGTGCTTCAGGAATAGGCACCCATCCGCTTCCCTTCAGTTGTTGTCCCCAGCTGAAAGTTCATTTGTGCTGCATCAGGAGAATCTCCCCCACTTGACAGGCGTGTGCTTGACCAGTCGCCCTCCAGAGTCCTAGTCCAACTCATACTTACCTGGCAGGGGAGATACCATGATCACAAAGGTGGTTCTCCCAGGGTGAGGTTCATCCATTGCACTCCGGATGTGCTGACCCCTGCGATTTCCCCAAATGCGGGAAACTCGACTGCATAATTTGTGGTAGTGGGGGACTGCGTTCGCGCTCTCCCCTGATCATCTCTGGTAAAAGTCAGCTTTAGTTGTGTGACCTAGCCTTCTTGCAGAAAGTGCATGATCTAAATGCTTTATCGGCAGTGCGATATCTTGATATTGTAGCCCTATCCGGCCTGATTTTTTCCCTGGCTTGCTTTCTTCCCCCTGTGCTGATGCCATTCTGCCAGATATGACATGTACTCTATGACTGCCTGTTCTCTGATAATTCTAGGGTTGATAGAACCACTCTGTGTCCTTTTGCTGCTGATTATTTCAGGGCACAGTTCTTCCTGCAGAGCTTCTTTATGCAAATCAGGCCTATATAGATGGCATTCTACTGTCTTTCTCTTTTCATATGCAGATGAGTATTGCAGCTGACTGCTTGGATAACCCATCGTATGCAAATATATCTGCTGCACCCTGGGAATGCTTATAATTGTACTTGTCCGTACAGTTTGACATTTGAGGTGCTTCAGGAATAGGCACCCATCCGCTTCCCTTCAGTTGTTGTCCCCAGCTGAAAGTTCATTTGTGCTGCATCAGGAGAATCTCCCCCACTTGACAGGCGTGTGCTTGACCAGTCGCCCTCCAGAGTCCTAGTCCAACTCATACTTACCTGGCAGGGGAGATACCATGATCACAAAGGTGGTTCTCCCAGGGTGAGGTTCATCCATTGCACTCCGGATGTGCTGACCCCTGCGATTTCCCCAAATGCGGGAAACTCGACTGCATAATTTGTGGTAGTGGGGGACTGCGTTCGCGCTCTCCCCTGATCATCTCTGGTAAAAGTCAGCTTTAGTTGTGTGACCTAGCCTTCTTGCAGAAAGTGCATGATCTAAATGCTTTATCGGCAGTGCGATATCTTGATATTGTAGCCCTATCCGGCCTGATTTTTTCCCTGGCTTGCTTTCTTCCCCCTGTGCTGATGCCATTCTGCCAGATATGACATGTACTCTATGACTGCCTGTTCTCTGATAATTCTAGGGTTGATAGAACCACTCTGTGTCCTTTTGCTGCTGATTATTTCAGGGCACAGTTCTTCCTGCAGAGCTTCTTTATGCAAATCAGGCCTATATAGATGGCATTCTACTGTCTTTCTCTTTTCATATGCAGATGAGTATTGCAGCTGACTGCTTGGATAACCCATCGTATGCAAATATATCTGCTGCACCCTGGGAATGCTTATAATTGTACTTGTCCGTACAGTTTGACATTTGAGGTGCTTCAGGAATAGGCACCCATCCGCTTCCCTTCAGTTGTTGTCCCCAGCTGAAAGTTCATTTGTGCTGCATCAGGAGAATCTCCCCCACTTGACAGGCGTGTGCTTGACCAGTCGCCCTCCAGAGTCCTAGTCCAACTCATACTTACCTGGCAGGGGAGATACCATGATCACAAAGGTGGTTCTCCCAGGGTGAGGTTCATCCATTGCACTCCGGATGTGCTGACCCCTGCGATTTCCCCAAATGCGGGAAACTCGACTGCATAATTTGTGGTAGTGGGGGACTGCGTTCGCGCTCTCCCCTGATCATCTCTGGTAAAAGTCAGCTTTAGTTGTGTGACCTAGCCTTCTTGCAGAAAGTGCATGATCTAAATGCTTTATCGGCAGTGCGATATCTTGATATTGTAGCCCTATCCGGCCTGATTTTTTCCCTGGCTTGCTTTCTTCCCCCTGTGCTGATGCCATTCTGCCAGATATGACATGTACTCTATGACTGCCTGTTCTCTGATAATTCTAGGGTTGATAGAACCATTCTGTGTCCTTTTGCTGCTGATTATTTCAGGGCACAGTTCTTCCTGCAGAGCTTCTTTATGCAAATCAGGCCTATATAGATGGCATTCTACTGTCTTTCTCTTTTCATATGCAGATGAGTATTGCAGCTGACTGCTTGGATAACCCATCGTATGCAAATATATCTGCTGCACCCTGGGAATGCTTATAATTGTACTTGTCCGTACAGTTTGACATTTGAGGTGCTTCAGGAATAGGCACCCATCCGCTTCCCTTCAGTTGTTGTCCCCAGCTGAAAGTTCATTTGTGCTGCATCAGGAGAATCTCCCCCACTTGACAGGCGTGTGCTTGACCAGTCGCCCTCCAGAGTCCTAGTCCAACTCATACTTACCTGGCAGGGGAGATACCATGATCACAAAGGTGGTTCTCCCAGGGTGAGGTTCATCCATTGCACTCCGGATGTGCTGACCCCTGCGATTTCCCCAAATGCGGGAAACTCGACTGCATAATTTGTGGTAGTGGGGGACTGCGTTCGCGCTCTCCCCTGATCATCTCTGGTAAAAGTCAGCTTTAGTTGTGTGACCTAGCCTTCTTGCAGAAAGTGCATGATCTAAATGCTTTATCGGCAGTGCGATATCTTGATATTGTAGCCCTATCCGGCCTGATTTTTTCCCTGGCTTGCTTTCTTCCCCCTGTGCTGATGCCATTCTGCCAGATATGACATGTACTCTATGACTGCCTGTTCTCTGATAATTCTAGGGTTGATAGAACCACTCTGTGTCCTTTTGCTGCTGATTATTTCAGGGCACAGTTCTTCCTGCAGAGCTTCTTTATGCAAATCAGGCCTATATAGATGGCATTCTACTGTCTTTCTCTTTTCATATGCAGATGAGTATTGCAGCTGACTGCTTGGATAACCCATCGTATGCAAATATATCTGCTGCACCCTGGGAATGCTTATAATTGTACTTGTCCGTACAGTTTGACATTTGAGGTGCTTCAGGAATAGGCACCCATCCGCTTCCCTTCAGTTGTTGTCCCCAGCTGAAAGTTCATTTGTGCTGCATCAGGAGAATCTCCCCCACTTGACAGGCGTGTGCTTGACCAGTCGCCCTCCAGAGTCCTAGTCCAACTCATACTTACCTGGCAGGGGAGATACCATGATCACAAAGGTGGGTCTCCCAGGGTGAGGTTCATCCATTGCACTCCGGATGTGCTGACCCCTGCGATTTCCCCAAATGCGGGAAACTCGACTGCATAATTTGTGGTAGTGGGGGACTGCGTTCGCGCTCTCCCCTGATCATCTCTGGTAAAAGTCAGCTTTAGTTGTGTGACCTAGCCTTCTTGCAGAAAGTGCATGATCTAAATGCTTTATCGGCAGTGCGATATCTTGATATTGTAGCCCTATCCGGCCTGATTTTTTCCCTGGCTTGCTTTCTTCCCCCTGTGCTGATGCCATTCTGCCAGATATGACATGTACTCTATGACTGCCTGTTCTCTGATAATTCTAGGGTTGATAGAACCACTCTGTGTCCTTTTGCTGCTGATTATTTCAGGGCACAGTTCTTCCTGCAGAGCTTCTTTATGCAAATCAGGCCTATATAGATGGCATTCTACTGTCTTTCTCTTTTCATATGCAGATGAGTATTGCAGCTGACTGCTTGGATAACCCATCGTATGCAAATATATCTGCTGCACCCTGGGAATGCTTATAATTGTACTTGTCCGTACAGTTTGACATTTGAGGTGCTTCAGGAATAGGCACCCATCCGCTTCCCTTCAGTTGTTGTCCCCAGCTGAAAGTTCATTTGTGCTGCATCAGGAGAATCTCCCCCACTTGACAGGCGTGTGCTTGACCAGTCGCCCTCCAGAGTCCTAGTCCAACTCATACTTACCTGGCAGGGGAGATACCATGATCACAAAGGTGGTTCTCCCAGGGTGAGGTTCATCCATTGCACTCCGGATGTGCTGACCCCTGCGATTTCCCCAAATGCGGGAAACTCGACTGCATAATTTGTGGTAGTGGGGGACTGCGTTCGCGCTCTCCCCTGATCATCTCTGGTAAAAGTCAGCTTTAGTTGTGTGACCTAGCCTTCTTGCAGAAAGTGCATGATCTAAATGCTTTATCGGCAGTGCGATATCTTGATATTGTAGCCCTATCCGGCCTGATTTTTTCCCTGGCTTGCTTTCTTCCCCCTGTGCTGATGCCATTCTGCCAGATATGACATGTACTCTATGACTGCCTGTTCTCTGATAATTCTAGGGTTGATAGAACCACTCTGTGTCCTTTTGCTGCTGATTATTTCAGGGCACAGTTCTTCCTGCAGAGCTTCTTTATGCAAATCAGGCCTATATAGATGGCATTCTACTGTCTTTCTCTTTTCATATGCAGATGAGTATTGCAGCTGACTGCTTGGATAACCCATCGTATGCAAATATATCTGCTGCACCCTGGGAATGCTTATAATTGTACTTGTCCGTACAGTTTGACATTTGAGGTGCTTCAGGAATAGGCACCCATCCGCTTCCCTTCAGTTGTTGTCCCCAGCTGAAAGTTCATTTGTGCTGCATCAGGAGAATCTCCCCCACTTGACAGGCGTGTGCTTGACCAGTCGCCCTCCAGAGTCCTAGTCCAACTCATACTTACCTGGCAGGGGAGATACCATGATCACAAAGGTGGTTCTCCCAGGGTGAGGTTCATCCATTGCACTCCGGATGTGCTGACCCCTGCGATTTCCCCAAATGCGGGAAACTCGACTGCATAATTTGTGGTAGTGGGGGACTGCGTTCGCGCTCTCCCCTGATCATCTCTGGTAAAAGTCAGCTTTAGTTGTGTGACCTAGCCTTCTTGCAGAAAGTGCATGATCTAAATGCTTTATCGGCAGTGCGATATCTTGATATTGTAGCCCTATCCGGCCTGATTTTTTCCCTGGCTTGCTTTCTTCCCCCTGTGCTGATGCCATTCTGCCAGATATGACATGTACTCTATGACTGCCTGTTCTCTGATAATTCTAGGGTTGATAGAACCACTCTGTGTCCTTTTGCTGCTGATTATTTCAGGGCACAGTTCTTCCTGCAGAGCTTCTTTATGCAAATCAGGCCTATATAGATGGCATTCTACTGTCTTTCTCTTTTCATATGCAGATGAGTATTGCAGCTGACTGCTTGGATAACCCATCGTATGCAAATATATCTGCTGCACCCTGGGAATGCTTATAATTGTACTTGTCCGTACAGTTTGACATTTGAGGTGCTTCAGGAATAGGCACCCATCCGCTTCCCTTCAGTTGTTGTCCCCAGCTGAAAGTTCATTTGTGCTGCATCAGGAGAATCTCCCCCACTTGACAGGCGTGTGCTTGACCAGTCGCCCTCCAGAGTCCTAGTCCAACTCATACTTACCTGGCAGGGGAGATACCATGATCACAAAGGTGGTTCTCCCAGGGTGAGGTTCATCCATTGCACTCCGGATGTGCTGACCCCTGCGATTTCCCCAAATGCGGGAAACTCGACTGCATAATTTGTGGTAGTGGGGGACTGCGTTCGCGCTCTCCCCTGATCATCTCTGGTAAAAGTCAGCTTTAGTTGTGTGACCTAGCCTTCTTGCAGAAAGTGCATGATCTAAATGCTTTATCGGCAGTGCGATATCTTGATATTGTAGCCCTATCCGGCCTGATTTTTTCCCTGGCTTGCTTTCTTCCCCCTGTGCTGATGCCATTCTGCCAGATATGACATGTACTCTATGACTGCCTGTTCTCTGATAATTCTAGGGTTGATAGAACCACTCTGTGTCCTTTTGCTGCTGATTATTTCAGGGCACAGTTCTTCCTGCAGAGCTTCTTTATGCAAATCAGGCCTATATAGATGGCATTCTACTGTCTTTCTCTTTTCATATGCAGATGAGTATTGCAGCTGACTGCTTGGATAACCCATCGTATGCAAATATATCTGCTGCACCCTGGGAATGCTTATAATTGTACTTGTCCGTACAGTTTGACATTTGAGGTGCTTCAGGAATAGGCACCCATCCGCTTCCCTTCAGTTGTTGTCCCCAGCTGAAAGTTCATTTGTGCTGCATCAGGAGAATCTCCCCCACTTGACAGGCGTGTGCTTGACCAGTCGCCCTCCAGAGTCCTAGTCCAACTCATACTTACCTGGCAGGGGAGATACCATGATCACAAAGGTGGTTCTCCCAGGGTGAGGTTCATCCATTGCACTCCGGATGTGCTGACCCCTGCGATTTCCCCAAATGCGGGAAACTCGACTGCATAATTTGTGGTAGTGGGGGACTGCGTTCGCGCTCTCCCCTGATCATCTCTGGTAAAAGTCAGCTTTAGTTGTGTGACCTAGCCTTCTTGCAGAAAGTGCATGATCTAAATGCTTTATCGGCAGTGCGATATCTTGATATTGTAGCCCTATCCGGCCTGATTTTTTCCCTGGCTTGCTTTCTTCCCCCTGTGCTGATGCCATTCTGCCAGATATGACATGTACTCTATGACTGCCTGTTCTCTGATAATTCTAGGGTTGATAGAACCACTCTGTGTCCTTTTGCTGCTGATTATTTCAGGGCACAGTTCTTCCTGCAGAGCTTCTTTATGCAAATCAGGCCTATATAGATGGCATTCTACTGTCTTTCTCTTTTCATATGCAGATGAGTATTGCAGCTGACTGCTTGGATAACCCATCGTATGCAAATATATCTGCTGCACCCTGGGAATGCTTATAATTGTACTTGTCCGTACAGTTTGACATTTGAGGTGCTTCAGGAATAGGCACCCATCCGCTTCCCTTCAGTTGTTGTCCCCAGCTGAAAGTTCATTTGTGCTGCATCAGGAGAATCTCCCCCACTTGACAGGCGTGTGCTTGACCAGTCGCCCTCCAGAGTCCTAGTCCAACTCATACTTACCTGGCAGGGGAGATACCATGATCACAAAGGTGGGTCTCCCAGGGTGAGGTTCATCCATTGCACTCCGGATGTGCTGACCCCTGCGATTTCCCCAAATGCGGGAAACTCGACTGCATAATTTGTGGTAGTGGGGGACTGCGTTCGCGCTCTCCCCTGATCATCTCTGGTAAAAGTCAGCTTTAGTTGTGTGACCTAGCCTTCTTGCAGAAAGTGCATGATCTAAATGCTTTATCGGCAGTGCGATATCTTGATATTGTAGCCCTATCCGGCCTGATTTTTTCCCTGGCTTGCTTTCTTCCCCCTGTGCTGATGCCATTCTGCCAGATATGACATGTACTCTATGACTGCCTGTTCTCTGATAATTCTAGGGTTGATAGAACCACTCTGTGTCCTTTTGCTGCTGATTATTTCAGGGCACAGTTCTTCCTGCAGAGCTTCTTTATGCAAATCAGGCCTATATAGATGGCATTCTACTGTCTTTCTCTTTTCATATGCAGATGAGTATTGCAGCTGACTGCTTGGATAACCCATCGTATGCAAATATATCTGCTGCACCCTGGGAATGCTTATAATTGTACTTGTCCGTACAGTTTGACATTTGAGGTGCTTCAGGAATAGGCACCCATCCGCTTCCCTTCAGTTGTTGTCCCCAGCTGAAAGTTCATTTGTGCTGCATCAGGAGAATCTCCCCCACTTGACAGGCGTGTGCTTGACCAGTCGCCCTCCAGAGTCCTAGTCCAACTCATACTTACCTGGCAGGGGAGATACCATGATCACAAAGGTGGTTCTCCCAGGGTGAGGTTCATCCATTGCACTCCGGATGTGCTGACCCCTGCGATTTCCCCAAATGCGGGAAACTCGACTGCATAATTTGTGGTAGTGGGGGACTGCGTTCGCGCTCTCCCCTGATCATCTCTGGTAAAAGTCAGCTTTAGTTGTGTGACCTAGCCTTCTTGCAGAAAGTGCATGATCTAAATGCTTTATCGGCAGTGCGATATCTTGATATTGTAGCCCTATCCGGCCTGATTTTTTCCCTGGCTTGCTTTCTTCCCCCTGTGCTGATGCCATTCTGCCAGATATGACATGTACTCTATGACTGCCTGTTCTCTGATAATTCTAGGGTTGATAGAACCACTCTGTGTCCTTTTGCTGCTGATTATTTCAGGGCACAGTTCTTCCTGCAGAGCTTCTTTATGCAAATCAGGCCTATATAGATGGCATTCTACTGTCTTTCTCTTTTCATATGCAGATGAGTATTGCAGCTGACTGCTTGGATAACCCATCGTATGCAAATATATCTGCTGCACCCTGGGAATGCTTATAATTGTACTTGTCCGTACAGTTTGACATTTGAGGTGCTTCAGGAATAGGCACCCATCCGCTTCCCTTCAGTTGTTGTCCCCAGCTGAAAGTTCATTTGTGCTGCATCAGGAGAATCTCCCCCACTTGACAGGCGTGTGCTTGACCAGTCGCCCTCCAGAGTCCTAGTCCAACTCATACTTACCTGGCAGGGGAGATACCATGATCACAAAGGTGGTTCTCCCAGGGTGAGGTTCATCCATTGCACTCCGGATGTGCTGACCCCTGCGATTTCCCCAAATGCGGGAAACTCGACTGCATAATTTGTGGTAGTGGGGGACTGCGTTCGCGCTCTCCCCTGATCATCTCTGGTAAAAGTCAGCTTTAGTTGTGTGACCTAGCCTTCTTGCAGAAAGTGCATGATCTAAATGCTTTATCGGCAGTGCGATATCTTGATATTGTAGCCCTATCCGGCCTGATTTTTTCCCTGGCTTGCTTTCTTCCCCCTGTGCTGATGCCATTCTGCCAGATATGACATGTACTCTATGACTGCCTGTTCTTTGATAATTCTAGGGTTGATAGAACCACTCTGTGTCCTTTTGCTGCTGATTATTTCAGGGCACAGTTCTTCCTGCAGAGCTTCTTTATGCAAATCAGGCCTATATAGATGGCATTCTACTGTCTTTCTCTTTTCATATGCAGATGAGTATTGCAGCTGACTGCTTGGATAACCCATCGTATGCAAATATATCTGCTGCACCCTGGGAATGCTTATAATTGTACTTGTCCGTACAGTTTGACATTTGAGGTGCTTCAGGAATAGGCACCCATCCGCTTCCCTTCAGTTGTTGTCCCCAGCTGAAAGTTCATTTGTGCTGCATCAGGAGAATCTCCCCCACTTGACAGGCGTGTGCTTGACCAGTCGCCCTCCAGAGTCCTAGTCCAACTCATACTTACCTGGCAGGGGAGATACCATGATCACAAAGGTGGTTCTCCCAGGGTGAGGTTCATCCATTGCACTCCGGATGTGCTGACCCCTGCGATTTCCCCAAATGCGGGAAACTCGACTGCATAATTTGTGGTAGTGGGGGACTGTGTTCGCGCTCTCCCCTGATCATCTCTGGTAAAAGTCAGCTTTAGTTGTGTGACCTAGCCTTCTTGCAGAAAGTGCATGATCTAAATGCTTTATCGGCAGTGCGATATCTTGATATTGTAGCCCTATCCGGCCTGATTTTTTCCCTGGCTTGCTTTCTTCCCCCTGTGCTGATGCCATTCTGCCAGATATGACATGTACTCTATGACTGCCTGTTCTCTGATAATTCTAGGGTTGATAGAACCACTCTGTGTCCTTTTGCTGCTGATTATTTCAGGGCACAGTTCTTCCTGCAGAGCTTCTTTATGCAAATCAGGCCTATATAGATGGCATTCTACTGTCTTTCTCTTTTCATATGCAGATGAGTATTGCAGCTGACTGCTTGGATAACCCATCGTATGCAAATATATCTGCTGCACCCTGGGAATGCTTATAATTGTACTTGTCCGTACAGTTTGACATTTGAGGTGCTTCAGGAATAGGCACCCATCCGCTTCCCTTCAGTTGTTGTCCCCAGCTGAAAGTTCATTTGTGCTGCATCAGGAGAATCTCCCCCACTTGACAGGCGTGTGCTTGACCAGTCGCCCTCCAGAGTCCTAGTCCAACTCATACTTACCTGGCAGGGGAGATACCATGATCACAAAGGTGGTTCTCCCAGGGTGAGGTTCATCCATTGCACTCCGGATGTGCTGACCCCTGCGATTTCCCCAAATGCGGGAAACTCGACTGCATAATTTGTGGTAGTGGGGGACTGCGTTCGCGCTCTCCCCTGATCATCTCTGGTAAAAGTCAGCTTTAGTTGTGTGACCTAGCCTTCTTGCAGAAAGTGCATGATCTAAATGCTTTATCGGCAGTGCGATATCTTGATATTGTAGCCCTATCCGGCCTGATTTTTTCCCTGGCTTGCTTTCTTCCCCCTGTGCTGATGCCATTCTGCCAGATATGACATGTACTCTATGACTGCCTGTTCTCTGATAATTCTAGGGTTGATAGAACCACTCTGTGTCCTTTTGCTGCTGATTATTTCAGGGCACAGTTCTTCCTGCAGAGCTTCTTTATGCAAATCAGGCCTATATAGATGGCATTCTACTGTCTTTCTCTTTTCATATGCAGATGAGTATTGCAGCTGACTGCTTGGATAACCCATCGTATGCAAATATATCTGCTGCACCCTGGGAATGCTTATAATTGTACTTGTCCGTACAGTTTGACATTTGAGGTGCTTCAGGAATAGGCACCCATCCGCTTCCCTTCAGTTGTTGTCCCCAGCTGAAAGTTCATTTGTGCTGCATCAGGAGAATCTCCCCCACTTGACAGGCGTGTGCTTGACCAGTCGCCCTCCAGAGTCCTAGTCCAACTCATACTTACCTGGCAGGGGAGATACCATGATCACAAAGTTGGGTCTCCCAGGGTGAGGTTCATCCATTGCACTCCGGATGTGCTGACCCCTGCGATTTCCCCAAATGCGGGAAACTCGACTGCATAATTTGTGGTAGTGGGGGACTGCGTTCGCGCTCTCCCCTGATCATCTCTGGTAAAAGTCAGCTTTAGTTGTGTGACCTAGCCTTCTTGCAGAAAGTGCATGATCT
Organism: Mixophyes fleayi; assembly: GCF_038048845.1. Lineage (NCBI taxonomy): Eukaryota > Metazoa > Chordata > Amphibia > Anura > Limnodynastidae > Mixophyes > Mixophyes fleayi. The sequence continues at coordinate 420,671,059 of NC_134402.1, read as the reverse complement.
AAATGCTTTATCGGCAGTGCGATATCTTGATATTGTAGCCCTATCCGGCCTGATTTTTTCCCTGGCTTGCTTTCTTCCCCCTGTGCTGATGCCATTCTGCCAGATATGACATGTACTCTATGACTGCCTGTTCTCTGATAATTCTAGGGTTGATAGAACCACTCTGTGTCCTTTTGCTGCTGATTATTTCAGGGCACAGTTCTTCCTGCAGAGCTTCTTTATGCAAATCAGGCCTATATAGATGGCATTCTACTGTCTTTCTCTTTTCATATGCAGATGAGTATTGCAGCTGACTGCTTGGATAACCCATCGTATGCAAATATATCTGCTGCACCCTGGGAATGCTTATAATTGTACTTGTCCGTACAGTTTGACATTTGAGGTGCTTCAGGAATAGGCACCCATCCGCTTCCCTTCAGTTGTTGTCCCCAGCTGAAAGTTCATTTGTGCTGCATCAGGAGAATCTCCCCCACTTGACAGGCGTGTGCTTGACCAGTCGCCCTCCAGAGTCCTAGTCCAACTCATACTTACCTGGCAGGGGAGATACCATGATCACAAAGGTGGTTCTCCCAGGGTGAGGTTCATCCATTGCACTCCGGATGTGCTGACCCCTGCGATTTCCCCAAATGCGGGAAACTCGACTGCATAATTTGTGGTAGTGGGGGACTGCGTTCGCGCTCTCCCCTGATCATCTCTGGTAAAAGTCAGCTTTAGTTGTGTGACCTAGCCTTCTTGCAGAAAGTGCATGATCTAAATGCTTTATCGGCAGTGCGATATCTTGATATTGTAGCCCTATCCGGCCTGATTTTTTCCCTGGCTTGCTTTCTTCCCCCTGTGCTGATGCCATTCTGCCAGATATGACATGTACTCTATGACTGCCTGTTCTCTGATAATTCTAGGGTTGATAGAACCACTCTGTGTCCTTTTGCTGCTGATTATTTCAGGGCACAGTTCTTCCTGCAGAGCTTCTTTATGCAAATCAGGCCTATATAGATGGCATTCTACTGTCTTTCTCTTTTCATATGCAGATGAGTATTGCAGCTGACTGCTTGGATAACCCATCGTATGCAAATATATCTGCTGCACCCTGGGAATGCTTATAATTGTACTTGTCCGTACAGTTTGACATTTGAGGTGCTTCAGGAATAGGCACCCATCCGCTTCCCTTCAGTTGTTGTCCCCAGCTGAAAGTTCATTTGTGCTGCATCAGGAGAATCTCCCCCACTTGACAGGCGTGTGCTTGACCAGTCGCCCTCCAGAGTCCTAGTCCAACTTATACTTACCTGGCAGGGGAGATACCATGATCACAAAGGTGGTTCTCCCAGGGTGAGGTTCATCCATTGCACTCCGGATGTGCTGACCCCTGCGATTTCCCCAAATGCGGGAAACTCGACTGCATAATTTGTGGTAGTGGGGGACTGCGTTCGCGCTCTCCCCTGATCATCTCTGGTAAAAGTCAGCTTTAGTTGTGTGACCTAGCCTTCTTGCAGAAAGTGCATGATCTAAATGCTTTATCGGCAGTGCGATATCTTGATATTGTAGCCCTATCCGGCCTGATTTTTTCCCTGGCTTGCTTTCTTCCCCCTGTGCTGATGCCATTCTGCCAGATATGACATGTACTCTATGACTGCCTGTTCTCTGATAATTCTAGGGTTGATAGAACCACTCTGTGTCCTTTTGCTGCTGATTATTTCAGGGCACAGTTCTTCCTGCAGAGCTTCTTTATGCAAATCAGGCCTATATAGATGGCATTCTACTGTCTTTCTCTTTTCATATGCAGATGAGTATTGCAGCTGACTGCTTGGATAACCCATCGTATGCAAATATATCTGCTGCACCCTGGGAATGCTTATAATTGTACTTGTCCGTACAGTTTGACATTTGAGGTGCTTCAGGAATAGGCACCCATCCGCTTCCCTTCAGTTGTTGTCCCCAGCTGAAAGTTCATTTGTGCTGCATCAGGAGAATCTCCCCCACTTGACAGGCGTGTGCTTGACCAGTCGCCCTCCAGAGTCCTAGTCCAACTCATACTTACCTGGCAGGGGAGATACCATGATCACAAAGGTGGTTCTCCCAGGGTGAGGTTCATCCATTGCACTCCGGATGTGCTGACCCCTGCGATTTCCCCAAATGCGGGAAACTCGACTGCATAATTTGTGGTAGTGGGGGACTGCGTTTGCGCTCTCCCCTGATCATCTCTGGTAAAAGTCAGCTTTAGTTGTGTGACCTAGCCTTCTTGCAGAAAGTGCATGATCTAAATGCTTTATCGGCAGTGCGATATCTTGATATTGTAGCCCTATCCGGCCTGATTTTTTCCCTGGCTTGCTTTCTTCCCCCTGTGCTGATGCCATTCTGCCAGATATGACATGTACTCTATGACTGCCTGTTCTCTGATAATTCTAGGGTTGATAGAACCACTCTGTGTCCTTTTGCTGCTGATTATTTCAGGGCACAGTTCTTCCTGCAGAGCTTCTTTATGCAAATCAGGCCTATATAGATGGCATTCTACTGTCTTTCTCTTTTCATATGCAGATGAGTATTGCAGCTGACTGCTTGGATAACCCATCGTATGCAAATATATCTGCTGCACCCTGGGAATGCTTATAATTGTACTTGTCCGTACAGTTTGACATTTGAGGTGCTTCAGGAATAGGCACCCATCCGCTTCCCTTCAGTTGTTGTCCCCAGCTGAAAGTTCATTTGTGCTGCATCAGGAGAATCTCCCCCACTTGACAGGCGTGTGCTTGACCAGTCGCCCTCCAGAGTCCTAGTCCAACTCATACTTACCTGGCAGGGGAGATACCATGATCACAAAGGTGGTTCTCCCAGGGTGAGGTTCATCCATTGCACTCCGGATGTGCTGACCCCTGCGATTTCCCCAAATGCGGGAAACTCGACTGCATAATTTGTGGTAGTGGGGGACTGCGTTCGCGCTCTCCCCTGATCATCTCTGGTAAAAGTCAGCTTTAGTTGTGTGACCTAGCCTTCTTGCAGAAAGTGCATGATCTAAATGCTTTATCGGCAGTGCGATATCTTGATATTGTAGCCCTATCCGGCCTGATTTTTTCCCTGGCTTGCTTTCTTCCCCCTGTGCTGATGCCATTCTGCCAGATATGACATGTACTCTATGACTGCCTGTTCTCTGATAATTCTAGGGTTGATAGAACCACTCTGTGTCCTTTTGCTGCTGATTATTTCAGGGCACAGTTCTTCCTGCAGAGCTTCTTTATGCAAATCAGGCCTATATAGATGGCATTCTACTGTCTTTCTCTTTTCATATGCAGATGAGTATTGCAGCTGACTGCTTGGATAACCCATCGTATGCAAATATATCTGCTGCACCCTGGGAATGCTTATAATTGTACTTGTCCGTACAGTTTGACATTTGAGGTGCTTCAGGAATAGGCACCCATCCGCTTCCCTTCAGTTGTTGTCCCCAGCTGAAAGTTCATTTGTGCTGCATCAGGAGAATCTCCCCCACTTGACAGGCGTGTGCTTGACCAGTCGCCCTCCAGAGTCCTAGTCCAACTTATACTTACCTGGCAGGGGAGATACCATGATCACAAAGGTGGTTCTCCCAGGGTGAGGTTCATCCATTGCACTCCGGATGTGCTGACCCCTGCGATTTCCCCAAATGCGGGAAACTCGACTGCATAATTTGTGGTAGTGGGGGACTGCGTTCGCGCTCTCCCCTGATCATCTCTGGTAAAAGTCAGCTTTAGTTGTGTGACCTAGCCTTCTTGCAGAAAGTGCATGATCTAAATGCTTTATCGGCAGTGCGATATCTTGATATTGTAGCCCTATCCGGCCTGATTTTTTCCCTGGCTTGCTTTCTTCCCCCTGTGCTGATGCCATTCTGCCAGATATGACATGTACTCTATGACTGCCTGTTCTCTGATAATTCTAGGGTTGATAGAACCACTCTGTGTCCTTTTGCTGCTGATTATTTCAGGGCACAGTTCTTCCTGCAGAGCTTCTTTATGCAAATCAGGCCTATATAGATGGCATTCTACTGTCTTTCTCTTTTCATATGCAGATGAGTATTGCAGCTGACTGCTTGGATAACCCATCGTATGCAAATATATCTGCTGCACCCTGGGAATGCTTATAATTGTACTTGTCCGTACAGTTTGACATTTGAGGTGCTTCAGGAATAGGCACCCATCCGCTTCCCTTCAGTTGTTGTCCCCAGCTGAAAGTTCATTTGTGCTGCATCAGGAGAATCTCCCCCACTTGACAGGCGTGTGCTTGACCAGTCGCCCTCCAGAGTCCTAGTCCAACTCATACTTACCTGGCAGGGGAGATACCATGATCACAAAGGTGGTTCTCCCAGGGTGAGGTTCATCCATTGCACTCCGGATGTGCTGACCCCTGCGATTTCCCCAAATGCGGGAAACTCGACTGCATAATTTGTGGTAGTGGGGGACTGCGTTTGCGCTCTCCCCTGATCATCTCTGGTAAAAGTCAGCTTTAGTTGTGTGACCTAGCCTTCTTGCAGAAAGTGCATGATCTAAATGCTTTATCGGCAGTGCGATATCTTGATATTGTAGCCCTATCCGGCCTGATTTTTTCCCTGGCTTGCTTTCTTCCCCCTGTGCTGATGCCATTCTGCCAGATATGACATGTACTCTATGACTGCCTGTTCTCTGATAATTCTAGGGTTGATAGAACCACTCTGTGTCCTTTTGCTGCTGATTATTTCAGGGCACAGTTCTTCCTGCAGAGCTTCTTTATGCAAATCAGGCCTATATAGATGGCATTCTACTGTCTTTCTCTTTTCATATGCAGATGAGTATTGCAGCTGACTGCTTGGATAACCCATCGTATGCAAATATATCTGCTGCACCCTGGGAATGCTTATAATTGTACTTGTCCGTACAGTTTGACATTTGAGGTGCTTCAGGAATAGGCACCCATCCGCTTCCCTTCAGTTGTTGTCCCCAGCTGAAAGTTCATTTGTGCTGCATCAGGAGAATCTCCCCCACTTGACAGGCGTGTGCTTGACCAGTCGCCCTCCAGAGTCCTAGTCCAACTCATACTTACCTGGCAGGGGAGATACCATGATCACAAAGGTGGTTCTCCCAGGGTGAGGTTCATCCATTGCACTCCGGATGTGCTGACCCCTGCGATTTCCCCAAATGCGGGAAACTCGACTGCATAATTTGTGGTAGTGGGGGACTGCGTTCGCGCTCTCCCCTGATCATCTCTGGTAAAAGTCAGCTTTAGTTGTGTGACCTAGCCTTCTTGCAGAAAGTGCATGATCTAAATGCTTTATCGGCAGTGCGATATCTTGATATTGTAGCCCTATCCGGCCTGATTTTTTCCCTGGCTTGCTTTCTTCCCCCTGTGCTGATGCCATTCTGCCAGATATGACATGTACTCTATGACTGCCTGTTCTCTGATAATTCTAGGGTTGATAGAACCACTCTGTGTCCTTTTGCTGCTGATTATTTCAGGGCACAGTTCTTCCTGCAGAGCTTCTTTATGCAAATCAGGCCTATATAGATGGCATTCTACTGTCTTTCTCTTTTCATATGCAGATGAGTATTGCAGCTGACTGCTTGGATAACCCATCGTATGCAAATATATCTGCTGCACCCTGGGAATGCTTATAATTGTACTTGTCCGTACAGTTTGACATTTGAGGTGCTTCAGGAATAGGCACCCATCCGCTTCCCTTCAGTTGTTGTCCCCAGCTGAAAGTTCATTTGTGCTGCATCAGGAGAATCTCCCCCACTTGACAGGCGTGTGCTTGACCAGTCGCCCTCCAGAGTCCTAGTCCAACTCATACTTACCTGGCAGGGGAGATACCATGATCACAAAGGTGGTTCTCCCAGGGTGAGGTTCATCCATTGCACTCCGGATGTGCTGACCCCTGCGATTTCCCCAAATGCGGGAAACTCGACTGCATAATTTGTGGTAGTGGGGGACTGCGTTCGCGCTCTCCCCTGATCATCTCTGGTAAAAGTCAGCTTTAGTTGTGTGACCTAGCCTTCTTGCAGAAAGTGCATGATCTAAATGCTTTATCGGCAGTGCGATATCTTGATATTGTAGCCCTATCCGGCCTGATTTTTTCCCTGGCTTGCTTTCTTCCCCCTGTGCTGATGCCATTCTGCCAGATATGACATGTACTCTATGACTGCCTGTTCTCTGATAATTCTAGGGTTGATAGAACCACTCTGTGTCCTTTTGCTGCTGATTATTTCAGGGCACAGTTCTTCCTGCAGAGCTTCTTTATGCAAATCAGGCCTATATAGATGGCATTCTACTGTCTTTCTCTTTTCATATGCAGATGAGTATTGCAGCTGACTGCTTGGATAACCCATCGTATGCAAATATATCTGCTGCACCCTGGGAATGCTTATAATTGTACTTGTCCGTACAGTTTGACATTTGAGGTGCTTCAGGAATAGGCACCCATCCGCTTCCCTTCAGTTGTTGTCCCCAGCTGAAAGTTCATTTGTGCTGCATCAGGAGAATCTCCCCCACTTGACAGGCGTGTGCTTGACCAGTCGCCCTCCAGAGTCCTAGTCCAACTCATACTTACCTGGCAGGGGAGATACCATGATCACAAAGGTGGTTCTCCCAGGGTGAGGTTCATCCATTGCACTCCGGATGTGCTGACCCCTGCGATTTCCCCAAATGCGGGAAACTCGACTGCATAATTTGTGGTAGTGGGGGACTGCGTTCGCGCTCTCCCCTGATCATCTCTGGTAAAAGTCAGCTTTAGTTGTGTGACCTAGCCTTCTTGCAGAAAGTGCATGATCTAAATGCTTTATCGGCAGTGCGATATCTTGATATTGTAGCCCTATCCGGCCTGATTTTTTCCCTGGCTTGCTTTCTTCCCCCTGTGCTGATGCCATTCTGCCAGATATGACATGTACTCTATGACTGCCTGTTCTCTGATAATTCTAGGGTTGATAGAACCACTCTGTGTCCTTTTGCTGCTGATTATTTCAGGGCACAGTTCTTCCTGCAGAGCTTCTTTATGCAAATCAGGCCTATATAGATGGCATTCTACTGTCTTTCTCTTTTCATATGCAGATGAGTATTGCAGCTGACTGCTTGGATAACCCATCGTATGCAAATATATCTGCTGCACCCTGGGAATGCTTATAATTGTACTTGTCCGTACAGTTTGACATTTGAGGTGCTTCAGGAATAGGCACCCATCCGCTTCCCTTCAGTTGTTGTCCCCAGCTGAAAGTTCATTTGTGCTGCATCAGGAGAATCTCCCCCACTTGACAGGCGTGTGCTTGACCAGTCGCCCTCCAGAGTCCTAGTCCAACTCATACTTACCTGGCAGGGGAGATACCATGATCACAAAGGTGGTTCTCCCAGGGTGAGGTTCATCCATTGCACTCCGGATGTGCTGACCCCTGCGATTTCCCCAAATGCGGGAAACTCGACTGCATAATTTGTGGTAGTGGGGGACTGCGTTCGCGCTCTCCCCTGATCATCTCTGGTAAAAGTCAGCTTTAGTTGTGTGACCTAGCCTTCTTGCAGAAAGTGCATGATCTAAATGCTTTATCGGCAGTGCGATATCTTGATATTGTAGCCCTATCCGGCCTGATTTTTTCCCTGGCTTGCTTTCTTCCCCCTGTGCTGATGCCATTCTGCCAGATATGACATGTACTCTATGACTGCCTGTTCTCTGATAATTCTAGGGTTGATAGAACCACTCTGTGTCCTTTTGCTGCTGATTATTTCAGGGCACAGTTCTTCCTGCAGAGCTTCTTTATGCAAATCAGGCCTATATAGATGGCATTCTACTGTCTTTCTCTTTTCATATGCAGATGAGTATTGCAGCTGACTGCTTGGATAACCCATCGTATGCAAATATATCTGCTGCACCCTGGGAATGCTTATAATTGTACTTGTCCGTACAGTTTGACATTTGAGGTGCTTCAGGAATAGGCACCCATCCGCTTCCCTTCAGTTGTTGTCCCCAGCTGAAAGTTCATTTGTGCTGCATCAGGAGAATCTCCCCCACTTGACAGGCGTGTGCTTGACCAGTCGCCCTCCAGAGTCCTAGTCCAACTCATACTTACCTGGCAGGGGAGATACCATGATCACAAAGGTGGTTCTCCCAGGGTGAGGTTCATCCATTGCACTCCGGATGTGCTGACCCCTGCGATTTCCCCAAATGCGGGAAACTCGACTGCATAATTTGTGGTAGTGGGGGACTGCGTTCGCGCTCTCCCCTGATCATCTCTGGTAAAAGTCAGCTTTAGTTGTGTGACCTAGCCTTCTTGCAGAAAGTGCATGATCTAAATGCTTTATCGGCAGTGCGATATCTTGATATTGTAGCCCTATCCGGCCTGATTTTTTCCCTGGCTTGCTTTCTTCCCCCTGTGCTGATGCATTCTGCCAGATATGACATGTACTCTATGACTGCCTGTTCTCTGATAATTCTAGGGTTGATAGAACCACTCTGTGTCCTTTTGCTGCTGATTATTTCAGGGCACAGTTCTTCCTGCAGAGCTTCTTTATGCAAATCAGGCCTATATAGATGGCATTCTACTGTCTTTCTCTTTTCATATGCAGATGAGTATTGCAGCTGACTGCTTGGATAACCCATCGTATGCAAATATATCTGCTGCACCCTGGGAATGCTTATAATTGTACTTGTCCGTACAGTTTGACATTTGAGGTGCTTCAGGAATAGGCACCCATCCGCTTCCCTTCAGTTGTTGTCCCCAGCTGAAAGTTCATTTGTGCTGCATCAGGGAGAATCTCCCCCACTTGACAGGCGTGTGCTTGACCAGTCGCCCTCCAGAGTCCTAGTCCAACTCATACTTACCTGGCAGGGGAGATACCATGATCACAAAGGTGGTTCTCCCAGGGTGAGGGTTCATCCATTGCACTCCGGATGTGCTGACCCCTGCGATTTCCCCAAATGCGGGAAACTCGACTGCATAATTTGTGGTAGTGGGGGACTGCGTTCGCGCTCTCCCCTGATCATCTCTGGTAAAAGTCAGCTTTAGTTGTGTGACCTAGCCTTCTTGCAGAAAGTGCATGATCTAAATGCTTTATCGGCAGTGCGATATCTTGATATTGTAGCCCTATCCGGCCTGATTTTTTCCCTGGCTTGCTTTCTTCCCCCTGTGCTGATGCCATTCTGCCAGATATGACATGTACTCTATGACTGCCTGTTCTCTGATAATTCTAGGGTTGATAGAACCACTCTGTGTCCTTTTGCTGCTGATTATTTCAGGGCACAGTTCTTCCTGCAGAGCTTCTTTATGCAAATCAGGCCTATATAGATGGCATTCTACTGTCTTTCTCTTTTCATATGCAGATGAGTATTGCAGCTGACTGCTTGGATAACCCATCGTATGCAAATATATCTGCTGCACCCTGGGAATGCTTATAATTGTACTTGTCCGTACAGTTTGACATTTGAGGTGCTTCAGGAATAGGCACCCATCCGCTTCCCTTCAGTTGTTGTCCCCAGCTGAAAGTTCATTTGTGCTGCATCAGGAGAATCTCCCCCACTTGACAGGCGTGTGCTTGACCAGTCGCCCTCCAGAGTCCTAGTCCAACTCATACTTACCTGGCAGGGGAGATACCATGATCACAAAGGTGGTTCTCCCAGGGTGAGGTTCATCCATTGCACTCCGGATGTGCTGACCCCTGCGATTTCCCCAAATGCGGGAAAACTCGACTGCATAATTTGTGGTAGTGGGGGACTGCGTTTCGCGCTCTCCCCTGATCATCTCTGGTAAAAGTCAGCTTTAGTTGTGTGACCTAGCCTTCTTGCAGAAAGTGCATGATCTAAATGCTTTATCGGCAGTGCGATCTCTTGGATATTGTAGCCCTATCCGGCCTGATTTTTTCCCTGGCTTGCTTTCTGTCCCCCTGTGCTGATGCCATTCTGCCAGATATGACATGTACTCTATGACTGCCTTGTTCTCTGATAATTCTAGGTTGATAGAACCACTCTGTGTCCCTTTTGCTGCTGATTATTTCAGGGCACAGTTCTTCCTGCAGAGCTTCTTTATGCAAATCAGGCCTATATAGATGGCAATTCTACTGTCTTTCTCTTTTCATATGCAGATGAGTATTGCAGCTGACTGCTTGGATAACCCATCGTATGCAAATATATCTGCTGCACCCTGGGAAGGCTTATAATTGTTACTTGTCCGTACAGTTTGAACATTTGAGGTGCTTCAGGAATAGGCACCCATCCGCTTCCCTTCAGTTGTTGTCCCCCAGCTGAAAGTTCATTTGTGCTGCATCAGGAGAATCTCCCCCACTTGACAGGCGTGTGCTTGACCAGTCGCCCTCCAGAGTCCTAGTCCAACTCATACTTAA